>NW_010973158.1:1706416-1710085 GCF_000737465.1 Haliaeetus leucocephalus | reverse complement strand
CCCGCCCCCCCCCCCCCCCCCCCCCCCGCTCCCGCAGAGGGATGGGAGAGAGAATTGGGGGGAAAAAAAAGTAAAAACTCGTGGGTTGAGAAAAGAACAGTTTAATAGAACAGAAAGGAAGAAACTAATAGTGATAATAATAACAATAATAAAGTGACAATAATAATAATAGGATTAGAATATACAAAACAAGTGATGCACAGTGCAGTTGCTCACCAGTCACCAAATGATGCCCAGTTAGTTCCCAAGCAGCAATCCCCCCAGTTTATATACTGAGCATGACTTCATATGGTCTGGAACATCCCTTTGGTCAGTTGGGGTCAGCTGTCCCAGCTGTGTCCCCTCCCAACTTCTTGTGCACCCCCAGCCTCCTTGCTAGTGGGGTGGGGTGATAAGCAGAAAAGGCCTTCACTCTGGGTAAGCACTGCTCAGCAGTAACTAAAACATCCCTGTGTTATCAACCCTGTTTCCAGCACAAATCCAAAACATAGCCCCATACTAGCTACTGTAAAGAAAATTAACTCTATCCCAGTCAAAACCAGCACTCCTATCGTAACAAAAATGCTACTTTTACTCTACAAGATACAAGCAGCGGTCTTGGACAGAAATACTTCACAACAGCAGGAGTGTGTCTTGTGCTCTAATATTCTCTCCCTTAAAACCATACCTTAAGAAATGTTGTGCAGCTGTACAGTCATAGATAAGTAGTAAAACAAATTGTGACTCTTTTAACCACATCTTCTAGATTGGCAATCATTCATGACACTCATAATTACTACTTCCCTCCCCCCCGAAAACAAACCCCTCTTTCATATGAGACTGGAATTTCTTTTCCTGACTCCGATTTCCGTGAAAGCATCCCACAGAATGCCTCAGTATTCCTCTCAGTTTGGTCTACAATCTAGCAGATTCTCCTCCTGCAAAGTAAATTCTTATTCAAGCGAATTTGATATTTAAACATTTCTTTCAGGGATTACCAGATTAGAGGTCTCCTTCTCTGAGGATTCCCCTCCTTCCAACAGCTTCCTCCTGCCCCCCGTGCTATTCAGAACTGTTGGAGCCAGTTCTATTAACAAGTTCCTCTCAGTACAAATTCTTCTGATAACTCATCTCCTCCGTAACCCTATGTTAAATAGGCAAGTCCTGTTCTGAAGGAATTATAAGCAAGTGTCATCTTTTGCCTAAAATAAATTTCCACTGTTGGATAAAAGCTGTATCTTATCCTTTCAAATACTGTCTGCAGACACTCTTACAGTAAGGGAATTCCTATTGATAGCCTGCCACTGTCAGTTATTGCATATACAGAATTACTTTACGTTGTAAAAAACATGTTTGTTATCACTGACACTTCCCTCTATATCACTTCATCATGAATCCAGATAAATCTGTTTGTCAAAGAAACTACCTATTTAATTGCATGGTTTATTTAGTGTTCAGGACAACAGGAAACTAATACCCATGCAGGAACCCTTAGACACTAATTTAAAATAGAGTAGTCCCTTTGTAAATATAGGTGTTCAAAGAGACTTCAAGGTATAACGCTTGCAAGCCCAGGTTCAAGAAGTTAAAATCTTGACCTTCTTTTTCTAAGACACCTATTTTACTAGTGCTTAACAATGCTATGAGCTTCTCTGAATGAGAAGGAACACTGCACATTCATAACTCAGAAATATTATCACTAAGTGGAGCATTAAGAATCTATTACCTAGCATTATCTTCTAGATATCCTTGGCTGACAGGTTTTAAGAACTTCAGACTTATATTTTCTTACCTAGTTCAGTAACTTGTCGATCAAAAGGACAACGAACTGCTCTGCCATGAAGGGGAAGCCGGGTAAGACAGTCATGGCAGACAGTATGGCCACACAAAAGCAGCCGGGGAACTTTGTCACCTTGCAAAGAAAATACATCTTCACAGACACCACACTCAAGAACCTGTAATTTAAAGAGACTATATTTGGTTTTGAGCTGATAAAAAAAAGGAAAACTTCATACAGTGACCCACGTGATGCAGTTTATTTTACAGAAGTTCCTGCAATCACAGCAGATAGGCTGAGTCATTAATTTTGCTTTGTGCACACAAATAATGATCATACAAATGATACTTAAAAAATAAATAAATAGACACGAACAGAACATTTTAACTCTTCAGCATCCCACCTGATCACCACTAGTTCTTGCCCACTTCATTTAACGCACTGCCACACGAAAAGCCCGCTGGTCAAGCAGCACAACTAAGTACGCAGAAACGTCCTTGCAAGAAAAGGAAACGGAGGGCAAGACCCTGCCAAAGCAGACTATCAGCCGGCGGAGAAAGTTTCCATTCATAGCTGACGCACATAATAATGTCAGTCATACCAAGGTAGCCATTTACGAAGCTACAAACGCAGCACCGATGTAGCAGGAACAAACAGCAGGGGACCAGAACACCTTAAACCGCCAATAAAAAGCGAAATTGACCGTCATTTAGGGGAAAAAAACCAATTCCCGACTAATCCGTAAGACAATAGCGTCAGCTAACCACCTCAGGCAGCCCAGGCGTTACGATTTCTCCGAGACGGCTCCCCGCTGTGAGGCAGTCACCAGTCGCCCTCCCCCTCACACAGAGGCCTCCCGCCTCGCAGCCCGCTCCCTCCGAGGCACCGCGCAGCAGACCGGCTCAGCGCGGACGAGGCGGGGAAAAGGCTTCCGAAGCGCCCCGCCGCCTCAGGGGACGTCTCCCGTCCCGGAGCCCCCCTCGCTCCCGCGCTACCCCTATCCCTCAGACGGGGCAGCGACGGCGCAACCCCCGGCCGCCACAGCCCGCCCTGCCGCAGGAGGCGGCCGAGCCGGGCGGCGCGAAGGGCCAAGCAGCCCGTCCCACCTTCACTGCGGCGCCAGCCGGGCCGCGGCCGCTGCCACCGGACCCCCGACTGCCGTCCAGCCCGGCGCCAGCCCCGACCTTGTTTACACCTAGGGCCGCCATCTTGGGGAGGGCGGAGCAGAGCAGCCACCGGCAGGAAGGAGGAGGAGGAGGATGGAGGAGGAGGTGGTGGCCGCCGCCACCCCCCCCGCCCTCCGGCTCCCCCGATAAGCGCATGCGCTCCCCCGCCGCCGCACCGGGCCGGTCTGCGCCCGCCTCCTGTGACGCGCACCAGAGAACTACGGTTCCCATGGTGCCGCGCGGCACGGCGGCGCCCTGTGGCTCCTGGCGGACTACATATCCCAGCGTGCAAAGGAGGAGGCGGTGACTCCCCCCCCAACCCGAACGACCACGGGACACTCGTCCGCCCCGTCCGCCAGCGGGGGAGCGGGCGGCAGTGCGCTCTGGGGGCTGTAGTTTCGCCCGCCGTGCTGGTGCCGTGCCGTGACGGTGACGAGCTGCATCCTGGGAGAGCCGTTTCCGGGTTCGGCGGTATTTACCGCGCCCGGGCTCTACGCCCAGGTTCGCCTCGTCTCTCCTGACCGAGCCTTCTCCGTCCCCGGCAGCGTTTTGGCTCATCTGTCCTCCCGCAGGGGTGAAGCCTGGCGCCATGGACGTTAACCAGCCCAAGCAGGAGCACTTGCTGGCTCTGAAAGGTACCGACAGGGCGGCCCGCCGGTGCCCGCCCGCCCTCCCGGGCCGTTCGTGCCGCGGCAGCAGCGCGCTCCGCCGGGCCTGCTCCCTGGGGCCGGCCTGAGGGGCGAGGCG
>NW_010973158.1:1675206-1706382 GCF_000737465.1 Haliaeetus leucocephalus | reverse complement strand
CGGGCCGGGCGTCGCGGTCGGGGCGTGGGGGGGAGCGGCGCGGGCTGCCGGTTGCGACGCGGTCGTGAAACAGCGTGTCCGTGCCGGAGGCTCGGCCGTTACTGCCCTCCGTTTCAGAAGAAGGCCGAGTAGGGAGCGGCCGGCGGCGGGGCGCCCGGCGGGGGGTGCCCGAGGGGCAGAAGAGGGTGGCGGGGGCGGGGGACGGGGACGACCCACGGGGCTGCTCGATGCGTTTGCGTTTTGCAGAAGGCTTTCAGCAGTTCGGAGCGAATACTGCTTTTAAATTTGCTTTCCGGTTCCCTGCTTGGCTGTCGTTTGGGTCTTTTGCCCCTGTAACCTCATGCTTAATGCGCAGCTACTGGGCTTACATCCTTGGTTCAGGAATCGCCAACAGCGAAAATAAAAACGTGTGTGTCTCTCGCATACCTTGCAGAATTAATACGGAAATCGAGAGAGCCCTGTAAAGAATTTGATTGTTTCTGCTAGTAGTTGGGTACCAGTAAGTCAGCAATTGAAACACTGAAAAGCCTGAATCTACTTTCACCTTATTTCAGTCAACAGACACAATATTTACTTTCCTTTTTTTCTAACCATGCTTGTTTATAAAACAAATGCTGCTAGTTAAGTAGGAGTAATAAATAGTTGGTTAAAATCTCAATTCTGCAAGCAATTCTAAATCAGTGAGGCTGCTCAGATGGATTAAGTAGTGCAGGTGTGTAGGTTATTTCAGAGCCCATCTTCTGCCTGTTTAGTAGTTTTACAGCACTCCTCAAGAGAGAGTTTTTAATGGGTTTGCATGTCACTGTAAAATCTGTTAACCATAATTCAGAGATCAACAAGCCCCTTTTCATATATGCGTACACACACACAAAATAAAGCCAAAACCCCTGAGAACATGAAATATCATCAGCTGACATTACAAATGCATTTTGATAGTAATTAATTCAAAGCAAAAAGCGTTATGATGGATCATTTTGCTTTTGTAAGAAACCAGTATAATCCTCGGGCTTGTATCGAATTCAGTGCAGTGTCCAGGCTGTAGTTTTCGCAAAAGAAGTGAGAAAGGTATCAGGGTTTGTTCGTGTTGTGACTATTTTAAACAAAATCTTGACAGTGTAATGATTAAGCAATTCTAGATTTTATTGACTAATATCATTGTATATTGCTGATCTCTGGCAGGGAGCCTGAAATGATTACAAACTTGTTAGGTGGGGAAAAACAGGAAAGGAAGAGAGTACATGTTATGTTATGTTTCATAGCGGTGTTTGCAGTTTTCCCACACACATGTTCCCTCCTCCACCTCCGCATTTAATATAATTTTTGCATGAAAGAAGGCAGCAATATATGAAAATGTATGAAAGTATAAAGTCTTTAAGGACTTAATGAGTCTTAGTTACTCTAAAAGCCTAAAAAATTAAGGAATTAGCAGGTCCTTCAGCTAAGGACTGAAAGGGTGGCTGCATGTGTTGCTCAGAAGCTCTGAGACTAAAACTAAATGTGTAGTTCTGATATGAAATGGAAGCAGACAACTTTAATTTGCCTATATCACTTCCCTTTTGACCTGTGACTTTAAAAACTGCTATATTGGTCAGTACTATTTCAGGAAGGGTTTTGGTAACACACGTGTTTTCTAGCTGCTTTATATGCCCTGCCTTAAAACGTTGAAGTGTAGGAGGAAAACACTTTATAAAAAAAAATAATAGGTTTGTCTGGTAAATTTGAGAAAATAGGAAGTAGTAATTTTTGTCTTTTAATATGCATCACAACAGTATAGCAAGAATAATGACGGATGGAAAGTATGAGGTGGTAACAGTAAAAGAGTACTCTTGGGAGGGGCAGTGTTGAGTAAACTGCGTGCATATGGATAATATGTAGGGTACCGAGGTTATGCTGGTAATGATGAAATACAGTTGCTAATGTTCAGCCTGGATAAAGTAGAATGTTCTGATATGTATCTCACTTATTTTTTTACTATACATGTTGTTTTTCTGTAAAATATCCTAGCAATGTTTTTCTTAATATGGTAGTATCTTATTTTTTTATAATACTTCTGCTTTAGGTCCTGTTTTCCACTGATCTTTGCAGCACGGGTCAAGGAATTTCTTGTAAATAAGGTGTTTCAGTCTCGATTTGAGAATCCTAATCAAGAGACTGTTCCTTTTCTTAAGACTAACTGGATTCCTACTGTACAAGCATGGAAGTGGTCTTGCATTATCGACCACATCAGAGAGATCTGATAAAGCTGCAGAAATTTGCAGAAGCAGCAGTGAAGGAGTTTCCCATTCGTCAGTTACCACGATTTACACCCTGGTTTGCGAATGATTTGTACAGACTTCCCCTCAAACCAAAAAAGCTGCCACCTGTTATTTCTTGTGAGGAAGCAGAAGAATTGAAACAACTTTCTACACCTTCAGAATATGTTACAGGATCTCCTGATTATGACTGCACAAAAAATCTCCTTGAGTTTCAGTCTAATGTGAAACATGGGCGGACTTTAATCCAAGCTCAAACTGTTCAAACACCAATTAACTTGGAGAATCAAGGAGACCTACCACCTAATGGAAAGCAAAAATTGAAAAGGTCTTGGAGTGTCTCTCTCCCTAGCCCTAAGCTTAAAGAAAAGATTCTTCCTTTATCTCAAGAACTGCAAAATAATTTGGAAAGACTAAAACTGCATGTGTTTTATAGAGCAAAATGGACAATCGAACAGTCTATTTGTAATAATCAGAATTTGGAGGACATCTGGATAAAACTGAATAGACTCATCAAGCAGAATGAATTGCCATCTTGCAATGCTACTATCCAAAGATCTGTGGGACAGATATGGATTTTCTGTGATATATTATACTGTGAATATGTTAGAAATATTCTTAGGGAAAAGCTAAGCCTCACTGATAAAATGAATTTGCTTGTGCATAAATTTGGAATTATATTTAGTTTATAACTGTGAGATAGAGTTTCAGTATAAAATTGCTGTCTGAAGTACTAGAGTTTTTAAGCAGCTTAGAATATGTAAACAACTGATGAATTAATGAGCAGAATACTACTTAATATTACTTTGCTACAGTTTTTTAACTGTAATAAATATATTTATTTAACTTTGTTTTGCCAGGAGATTTATAAATGGTTCTATTAAGATTCGTAAGTTTCTGTTTGGCTTAGTACTGCATTTTGTAGCTTTTCTCTACCTTGGTGGTCTAAAGGAAAAAAATCAAAATAAAAATTCCAGACTATTATGCCAAGCTATGTCAGATAATAAAATGTATGCTTTCAATCAAGCAACATACATCCTTACTGTGCGTCTTTGAATTTAGGAGAAGGAAAAATATTTTTAAGTGAGTTGTTATAATTGCTGTAAGGATGTGTAACTATTTTTGAACTGAGGCTTTCAAGATCTGATTATTTTGTGAAAGTAGCGGGGGGAGGGGAGGGGTGGGGTGCTGTTTAATGAAAGCATAGCCCTTGCATGAAATACAAACTTACTTTCTATTGCGTGTATATGCTGTCTTAGTAATGTTATCCATATTTTCCTAGAAATACTCATGAAAGTTTCAGTGGAAGTTGTACACTGAAAAATAATGAACAACATAGCATTTGCTGGTTTATGACTTTGGTAATAAGATCTTTTTTTTTTTCCTGATGTTGCTGGTCTTCTGTCTCTAATTATATTGGGGAACAAGAAAGGACTAACTTCCAGCTACAGGTCAGGAAATTAAGAAATCGGACTTCTATCTGTAAACCTCTATTTGTTGTGATTATGGAAAGTAAAGGTCTCTGGGGACTTGAGTGCATTTTATGGTGATAAAAGGCTAAGTTCAGCATGACTTTTTGTCACCTGAAAGAATAAAGTGTTTCGAGGTCATGTTTCAAGGACATGACAAGGTCATTGTCCCTGCTCAATTCAGTGTTTGGAGGGTCAGTAGAGTGGTTCAGCTGGGATCAACATGACTGCAAAGGAATGTATTTCTAGGCGCCACTGCCAACTCCAGGTAATTTTGCTGTAGGTGGAGGTCAAGGTCTGTGGCATCTAGAAAAGGGGGAAAATAAGTGAATGTTATTTGTAGGTTGTTAGATTATCATTAACACTGATCAAATAAAGTGCACATAAGTGTAATAGAGATCCCTCTGTGTAAAAACTAAATAAAATCCCCTTGGAGTTTTACTTACATTTTTCTTTTGACATCCTTATATTGGAATAATTATATTTTATTATAGGCATTACATATCTTTTTGTAGTTTAAAATTAAGGATATTGCTCAGTTTGGATCATTGGCATTTATTTCTAAACTTTGGCTCAATGTTAAGGGGGTCTTATATTGACATTTTGGGTGTTTGTGACATTTAATATTAACACGTAGCAAAACTGATGTAAAATACTGTCTAGAGTAACTGAGGATCATTATTAGTTTTAAAGCTTATAAAGCCAAGTTATTTCACTGGAAATTATTTTTCTGAGCTTAACATAATAGTAACAAAGTTTCTTTGTGTGTCAGCATTTTTAAAGGTATAATGGAGTAGAATGCAGCGTGATTTAAGTTTTATTTAATGTTGTATTTTTTGTCTAGGATCTTAGAATAAAAGATGAGGGGTTGTCCTGCAAAGAAACAGTATTTTCTAATATTGAGTAGTCCTATTAAATAATCTACATATCATAATTTATTTGTTTCTGACTTTGTTCCATGATCTATTTATTTATTTATTGTCCTAAATGTGACTAAACTCGATCTGTAACTATTCCTTCAGAAACAGTCAGCAAGTACTAGTTTATATGGGCTTACTGTAGATTTGAATAAAATTAGGTAACCACCAATAATATAGTCCCACTATATTTAATATAGCAACAAAAGAGCTAAACAAACACCTTACTAAACAGAAGAGATGGGTATTGCTGTTCAGTGGTAGCTGTCAGCTTTCTGTTTCTTTGGGTTGGCTTGTATGTGGATAATGATACATATGCTGCTAGCTGTGAGCATCTCAGCTGGATAACTGCCATGTAGCAAAAAGTGAATGCCACGTTTGGTTTCTCTACAGAATTATTCAATCTTGGGTAGCACCAATGTACAAGCTGAAATCCAGACTTTCATTTCGAAATGTTCCAGAAATGCTTAGTTCATATGCATGTATAATTTAGTATTTATCTTCTTCATTTTCAGTGTTGAATCTGGTTCTCCATTTACCCTGTTTCATATATTTTGGGGCTTTTTATTTACCTCGTGGTTCTAAGCCTTCATATTTTTCAACTTTTCACCATAACAAAGAGAATGTATTACCTTTTTTACGTGAAAACTGAGATTTGTTTGTGTCGATACTAACTTGCATAGGTCTGCTGTATTGTAGTATAAGTTCTTGTGAACTAATACAGCCCACTGCACCCAAATGTATATGAAATATTTGAGTATTTTACACAACTGTAAATAGTGAATGCTGACCAGACATGTAAGATGTACAAAAGTACAATAAAGATAAAACCACAGTACGTGTGTCAGTGCAAGGATGTTGATTAACTTGTTGCAGTCAAGAGAAATCCTTTCACTTTTATTTTTCAGTTTTCAGAAATTAGATGGTTTTATGTTTTTTAAGCTTCAAACAAAAACAAATCAGTGATTTTTACGTATTCTGTCTAACACCTAAGGTTACAAACGCTCAACTTTGTTTCAGGTGAATGCTTTCATAAGAAGCTATTTGCAAGATTAGGGCCATTGGCTTATATGAATAGGGAGCAATTCTTTTAAGAAGCAACATCTTAAATCTGTAATACAAATAAAAATCATGTAATTCTGAGTATTCTGAGTTAAAATAGCCTTTGAAAATACCACTTTCTTTAATAGCAAGATCTCAATTATGTTGATTTTGTCAGTATCAATAAAACAGGTTTTTTCTAAGTGCGTTCCTGAGGTTTTTATGATGGTTCTGCTGGTTTGAGTTTAAAGTTCATGACTAAAAGAAAAAGCAGTTGTATAAATAATGTAGGCTTTAGACTTGTAACTCTATCTTGCATATGTTTGGGAGATTAGGGTGTAAATGCAATTCCTTATAGCCTGGAGTTGGACTGAAAGGGTCTGTACTAGTCATCATGTCCTGTTCTAGAGCAACCAGGATCACAGAACAGGCATTTAGCCTAGAAGAGTCCACAAAAAATCAAACTGGTATACTTTTCCTGAAGTCCAGAAAGCACTTAACCCTGTAACAGCTATAAGACCATTAGCCTGTAAGATTGAAAGCAGTAGATGTTAGTGCACGAAGGGAATAAAGCAAGAGGGAGCAATGGCGTCACCAGTGCTCTTGGATCTCAGAGTAGCAGGAAGTTTTTTATATTCAAAAAGGCCAGGTGATCCAAAAAGGTGTAACCCTTCTTCAGGCTAAGATTGGTGGTTGTGGGTTTTTTTGGTGAAAGGAGAGCAAGACAAAATCATACTTCTAAAAAAAATAAATTAAAAAAATACTTGTTTCATTGACCTATGGTCTATTTTCTGATTTTTGCAGTGATGAGGCTAACCAAACCTACTTTGTTCACTAATGTTCTGGTGACTTGTGAAGAAAGAGATTTGCCAGGTATGTTGTTTTCTACTGACTGATTATTATGTGTGTATTAACAGGTTTAAGCAATGTGAGCACCTGAGACTTAGATGTCAGAGGAGTCTTACAACCTCCCATAGATGGTAATCTGAAGCAGCAATATATTTTATGTTTGGTAATGTCTATAGGAAAATACAAAGGTGCACTCTACAACTCTTGACCTACAGCTTTGAAAGCTTGGTGATGATATTGCAAGCATGTGACCTCAGTGTCTGAGCAATTAACATACAAGGTGGAAGGCAGTTGTGAGAGAGAAATGTGTAATTGTAAAAAGTTTGGCATTACTGTCATCTTTATCTGGAAAAAATGCCCTGGTAATTAGAACCAACACATGAATGTTCTGGGGAAAATTATTTTGCAAGAATCACTGCTTTTGATTTGTGTTATGCTTGGGGTACAGTCATAAATTGGAAATGCTTGGGTTGTTCCCCAGTAATAGTTGCAGTCTATAAGTCAATTATAAGAAAGAGGCGAAGGAAAGACTCAGGGAAACAGGATCGTGTGCAAATACAAAACAAGCAAGGAAAGAAAGTAAGTGGGGTTTATGAGCTCTGTTATGTAACGTGCTTTACTCAGCCAGAATTTCTCTTAAAGTTTAATGTTAATTTGAGCAATGCCTTTGGGATTGTATACTGAATGGTTTATTGGACACAAGTGCATGGAAGTAAGTTATAATTTATAGGCAGGCCTATAGATATATATTTCATCTCTAACAAGTTGGTTGTAAAATGAGTATGGCTAAAATAAAGTACATCTAAATAAGTGATTGTCATAACTTATATGTAGACTAAGCTTTAGACTTAGCAAATATTTAGATACTAGCAATTTGATATTTCTACAGGTAGTCTATTTAACCAACTCATGAAAGATGATCCTTCTACTGTAAAGGGAGCAGAAACTTTGATGCTAGGAGAAATGCTGACTTTGCCTCAAAATTTTGGGTAAGAATGAATTATTGTAACTGTAACATGCAAGGTTTGGGATTCATTTAGCAATAATGTGTTTATTACTTTTCTTTCTTTTTGAATATCATTGTTATGCGATGAGATATTCAATCATCTTAAAAAT
This sequence comes from Haliaeetus leucocephalus, assembly GCF_000737465.1. Taxonomy (NCBI): domain Eukaryota; kingdom Metazoa; phylum Chordata; class Aves; order Accipitriformes; family Accipitridae; genus Haliaeetus; species Haliaeetus leucocephalus. The sequence continues at coordinate 1,698,738 of NW_010973158.1, read as the reverse complement.
AATCTGTGGCTTGATTTATAATGTGACATAATATGTAATTGTCTGCTGCCTGATGTTTCTTGACTGTAGCCTGACTTTAAATGTAGTAAGAATTGAAAGTCGAAAGAAATTTGCCCCTGAATTTCTAATGTAATGCACTACTATAAATAACATCTTGTACTAACAGAGTTTGCTACAGTGATTTTTGTGGGTACTGTAAGCTATCTTCTTACTCTTCTCGGATTATCTCGAAAAAAATTCTGATTTTTGTTCTCTTTTGAAGTTGTTTGTTTTAGAAGGATGACATTTAGAAGTATGAGTGTGAACATACCAAAGTAGTTCTAGGATATGATCTGGCAAGCGTGTGTGTGTGCATGTGTGTATATATATATATATATTTTAACTAGAACTTAAAGGAGTTTCAGTGAAGTGATCTGTTTGGGTGTTTTTAAGTAACTGTTACTAAATATTTTTTTTTAAACACAGAAATATATTTCTGGGAGAGACGTTTTCCAGTTACATTAGTGTACACAATGATAGTAATCAAGTTGTCAAGGACATACTGGTGAAGGTATGTGAAGATAAATCTACTTACTGGATTTATGAAAAAAAAAAAAATTACGTTGAGTATGTTTTCTGACAATACCTTGCATGTTTGGAAATCAGAAACAGTAAGACATAAAAATAGAAATTATGATAAAAATATTTAAAGACTAAAATGAAAAACTAAGATTGTATTAAAAAAAAAAAGATATGTTATAAAGCTTCTCTGGAGAACTGGTGTAGCAAAACCTCCACAGCTAAGAAATTGGAGTTACATTTGCTTACTTGCACTTTCAGTGAGGTCATCAAAGCAAGTCTCTGTAAAGCATGCATTGACTTGTATTCTGCTTATATTTCAAGTAAGTTCTTCTCTAGTGCATTGTTTTTTTGTGTCTTCTGCTGAACAAATAATACATTGAGAATAGAAATTTTGGAAGTAATTGTGGAACTCAATGTGTAAAGTAAACAGATATTTTATAAGCTGCATGTTAAAGGCTTGGACCGTGTATATTTTAGAACTTGTCTTTAGCTTTGACAAGTATCTCATCATCTTAACATACCTTGGTTATATTATATGTATAAAAGCATGTAGGGTGCAAAATGCTTAGTGAAACCTAGTACTTTGTAACATAAGTTATTTTTCTTTAGATCGCTTTAAGCAGCTGCAGTTCTAACCAATGCTTTGTTTTTGTCCCCAGGCTGATCTTCAGACAAGTTCTCAGCGCTTGAACCTTTCAGCTTCTAGTGCAGCAGTGGCAGAACTTAAGCCTGACTGTTGCATTGATGATGTGATCCATCATGAAGTAAAGGAGATAGGAACACACATGTAAGGTTTTAAATTTTTCTATGATAAAATGAGCTTAAATGAAACTGCAGCACATGCATGCTATTCTGTTGCTGCTTTGATATAGGCACAAAATCTAAAGTACTTCAAAGTTATTTTTCAAAACATTGTTTCTTTCAGCTTAGTTTGTGCAGTAAGTTACACTACGCAGACAGGAGAGAAGATGTACTTCAGAAAGTTCTTCAAATTTCAGGTATTGCATGAAGTATTCTACTTTTAATAATTGGATGAATCTGGAAAACCTGTTTTAAAACATTTGATACTTCAAAAGCACTTTTACGTACTAAAAATCTGTTTGACTTTTGAAAGTGAATTGATAAAAACTGTCACTTGAAACTTCACATGAACCGATGGTTTCTAATTACCATGCAGTTAAACATTTCAGAAATAATAAATATTACATCTTGTAATTTTTATTCACTTATTGAGAAAGAAAAACCTGCTTTATAAAAAAAACCCCTTTTTAGCAGCCAGCTTTATGATTATGATTATTTTTAAACAGAACAAGTATTTTTCTGGCACATCTAACCTTGGAGTTTAGATTGTAAATTTCTGATTTTTCTTTTAGTGTGTGTAACCTTTTTTAAAATTGGATCTTAGTGGTTTGTTTTTTAAAGGAAACTAAGCAAAGCAGTCTGATGTGTTACATCTGACTAATACTCAGGAGTAACTGATAGAGTTGAAACGTTTTGTTCCACTGCACAAACTTCAAGACTTGAGAATAACTGAGGAAGGCAGGAAATTACTATTATCTGTAGACTGATTCTGGCAGGAAAGAGTCTATTTGAGCTGTGTATTTAATGGATGTTTATTTTTTAGAGAAATATGCTGCAACTTGGATAATTGTGGGCTCTTTCCTATAGCCTGGAGGATTAGATGACATGCTTTACTGAATACATTTTTAGATACTTTCAGAGTGTCTGGCAATACTGGAGCATCAAATAATACTGGAGACCTGTATCTTTTCCAAGTTGCAGGTGATTTCATTTTGCTCTTTTCTAGTACTTTCTCTATATACTTCAGAAAAGAGCATTTCAGTCTTTAGAAGGCTAAATTGCTATGCGCTACAGACAAAGAACACCCGAGTGCTGTTAGTAGTTGTGGGCCTTGAAATGGCAGGTATTCATTAGTCAAAGGTGTTTCCACCAATCCTAGGGAAAATCATTCCATGTCAATGTTCATTTTATGTGCTCCTCTGAACCAGAAACTCTGCAGTGTTTCTTCATATTCATTGAAGCTGATTTTCATCTTTCTGTGTTTTGTCTTGTTCTCCTTGTGAAACTGTTTTCCTTTCAGTTTCTCCATTCTTCATGCCCCAGGAGTTCAGTATTCTGTCCCTCAGTCCCCTCTAGGCTTTCACTGATCACTAACATATGTGTGTGCAGACTTCCACTTGTCATCATCTCTCCCTTCCCTACCCTTGTTCTTGCCAGAGCCTTGTTCAAGATGTTGATTGGTCTCCTTTAGATTTGATATGGAAACTTATTTGTGCACATTTTTAAGGGGTCTACATGCATATTGTAATTTCTATGTTTTTTAACTGAATCCAGCACAGCAACTTTAATGTCAAAATAGCTAAGGCCAGCATCTGTCAAATTTGAAGCTCTTCCTTCAAAGAAGAAAGTGCAAGAGCTTCTCAAAAAGTATATATACACTTTAACACCATAAATATTCTGTGATTCATTATGAGAAAAACACTGAGCAATTTTGGCTGTTTTTTTTTTTAATTTAACATGGAGACACCAGCTAGAAAATCTGAGAATGAAACAAAAATATTACGGAAAACTGAACAATGTCTTTATGATGGGAATTAATGGCTGCTAGTGACTGAGGTGCCACCAGCTATTTTGTAACAAAAAAACCCAACCCAAACCAAAACATTTTCTTTGACAGATCCTCAACTTTTTCAGTTATGTTTTCTAGGATCTTTTAAGCTGAACTGGTGTTACAGTTGGTTTTAAATAGCTTCATTTGCAACCATTATACGTAGTTTAATACTGATCAATAGTGCCTTTTTGTTCCAAAGTTTTCTCTTGAGTAATTAACACCATTATGTTTATATGGAGAAGGAATGATTCTTTCTAGAGTCTGGTTGTTGTTTGGTTCGGGGGGGGTTGTGAATGTCACTAATTATCTGATTTTTACTGGAATGAATGGAAAGAGAAAGAAAACATCAGCATTTAGGGAAATTAAGAAGCTTACTGAAACAAAATATTTGGTGGAAAAAAACCACTCAGCCAACAAACACCTAAATGAAATTTCAATATTTTTTTTTCTGACTAGAGAGAGAGTTATTATTTGAAAGATTTTAACATTATGCCTGTTATAATGTGAAAATCTGGGAAGACTACTTAATCTTGAATTCTTCAGGGCTAAAAAAAATTGTTCACAGCTTGGAACTTTAGGGGTCTCTTAGGATGCAGTATACTTACATGTAAAGAAACGAAAAGTTTCCCTGTGTAAAGGGAAATAAATGTCTTCAGCAAGATAATTTAAATCTGTTTCCATACAAGTATAATAGAAGATTATTTCTTTCAGTTATGTCAGTGTATATCCATTTCATATTGGAATGTGTTAACTGAAGTGGCTTTACGCACAAATTGAAGCACTTAAGAACCACAACTTTATTATCACCTTTTATATCATTGAATTGTTTTCCTTTGCTGCTTTAATCTCATGTGATTAAAATGATGTATTGGCTTTTTTATTTTTTGTAACAGTTGCATTTTCAAGAAGGAAGTGAAGCCTAGTAATGGTTTGTGCTTAAGCTAATCACGTGAATAGTTATCCATTTAATTTATTTTTAGAGGAGCCCTCAGCAACTTTTGTTTGCTGCAGAACACTGAAGGACTTGTGAATATTACATGGTTCTTGCTCACTCTTGAAAGCAAGTGCAGACCACTTCAGGATACAAGATGGATGTAATGTTATTTTACAGACATAGATCTACTTAGTGCACTGCATTTGTCTGGTTTCATAAGAGGCCAGTGCTTGGGTGGAGAAGTGTTTGTTTTCAATTGGAGAAAATTGCTTAGTAGCAAAGCAGTCAACTGTGCAAATAAGAAGCCGAGAGTATGTACTCTAAGTTGTGAGGTTTTAGCTGAGTTGATTGTATCAGATATTCCATTATGCACCTGTTCTATGTAAGATCAAAAAGAAAAATAACACTTTAGTGAATATCTTAGTACTTATCAACAGTTTATGCTGAAGCTGTCTGAGAAACCAGTTGTCAATCTGTCTTTTTTCCATTTCATTCAGGTTCTTAAGCCACTAGATGTGAAAACCAAATTCTACAATGCTGAGGTGAGAGCTGTGTGTATTTGGGTTTGTTTTGGTGTGCTGGGTTTATTACTTTGTTAGGTGGTTAGATTAAATTCAAAGAGCTTCTTAAGTACATCTTTCTGAGAAAGATGATCAGTTCTAAAGGGAAAAAAAAGGTGGCGGGTTTTTATAATTTATTTTAAAAATAAATATACTGTTGATGAAGGTGGGAAAGAGATGGTAACTAAGGCAGACATGTCAGGACCTTAATGCAATTGACTGACAACTTTGCATATTTTCCATTTTCCCATGAACTCAAATACTTTCAGTTATTGCTCATATATTTAGGCTGATAGAGTACTTACTGTAAGGGAGATTAATTGTTCACAAAGCAGATAATAATTTACCAGATTGGGGAAATTTAAATTTAGATTATTGAACAGAGTGGTCATATTGACATTGAGGAAATTTAAATTTATGACCGCTCTGTTGAATAATTTAACTTTTAGGTTTGTGGCAGTTATACACAGTGCTTCAGAACTAAATTATCTTATACATGCCTTGTATATTTATTTGGACGTACTTAGGCATCTATCTTTCGCTATTTATGGGAAGAATTTTAGCTGAAGGTGACAGATAGTGGAAACTCTTACAAATTACATACAGCATTCTTTTTATTTGTAGACATTTCCTGTGGGTATATGTATTATACAGGCCTGTTGTAGGGTATAAACTTCCACAATATCTCATTACATAGGAAGTTAGGACATGTTTCCATCATTATCACTGACCTGCTTTGTGATAGTGAGCAAGTAGCTTAATTTTGTGAGCATTGTATTCTCTATTGTTTGTACTAAGTTCAGGCTGATACTTGCAAACTACTTTGAGAGCTTCCATTATGAGTATTAATCTTTTTCCATAACCCCTGAAATATGGTCAACTATTACACTGCTAGTCATTTGGTTGAAAACCTTCATTAGTATTCTTAAACAGTTTGAAGCAGTTTAAAAGAGAGTGAAGTTGGAGGTGGTTTATATTGCAGTGAATAGTAGACGGGAGAAAAAGACTAAAGTCTCAGTGAGGGGAGAAAAAAATATAGGGAATTTTGGCAATTAGAAAAATAACTTGTCTTAAGCTAAGTAGAGAGTATTTTGCTCTCCTGTTTGTTCATAACTAAGTGGATATATGTGCTATGAATTTGCATGTAGAAAAGCAGAGAGTCTCCAAGTCTATTGTTCTAATTATTTACCTCCATCATAGTCACACCTGGGGTTCATCATGCAAGATTATAGCTATAGAGGTGTGGAAGGTATATTTCTTTCCCTTCCTGACAGTATCAATAGAGAAAAGAGAAGGGAGAAATAACAGATAACAGTTTCTGCTCTACAAATGAGGATTCCAGATGCAAAGATCTGTTTTGTTCAGAGTTGTGCAAGAAAGTTTCCATAAAGATTTCTCTCTGCTGTGAATGAATAGCATGTAAATTGTGAGACATTTAATATATAGCATGTAATTTATTTAGAGGGTGGCTAAGTCAAGGCATAGGTCGTAAGTGATTTAAGTAGCACAGTACAGAGGAAAAGAGGAAAAACATTTTCCTAAAAATATATTGGTACATGTATCTAGGCCACAGGCTTCAATTCTTAGGTTGACCAGGTGTAAGATACCTGAGTAGGATCAGAATGTAAGCACATAGCACTGGTCAAGTGCTTTATAGAACTGGTGTTATCTGTAAATGGGAATGTCTGGAAATGTCTCCTTCTGTGATTTAAGAACAAAAATAATCCTAAAAAAACAGGTAATTCCTCTGGGAACAAAATAAACCTCTGTTTTGTGCATGGGTTATGTTATTGTTTCAGATAGAAAATATGTGGTAGGGGAAAGATACAGAGACAGCAAAATTTATCTATACTTCACATGTAAATTTTGTGTTGTGCTGAAACACTTCATAATGAATGGGAATAAATACCTCTTTGAGATAAATTCTGGGCAAACTTTTGACATAGGTTTGACATTCTTTTCTTACAAAATGTTTTACTGACTGGCCTTGATATGGGACTTAAAAAACTCCATTCTCAATTAGCCACAATTTCCTCATGACAAAGGTCTATGAAAAGCTCTGGTGTCTGAGCTGGTATCTGTGTTTTCTTGGTTTTGGTTCCCCACCCCTGTAAAGGTTTTAAAAGGCTGCTTTGATGCCTTTTGTTCTTCCTGTTCAGGAATTTATGCAACTCCTACTACCATAGTATCCATACAATTGATTGGAAAAAAAAATTTTTTTTCAAAATATTTTGGATGATATTAACTGACCAATTTTCATTTGCCTAGCAGACTGATATAGTACCATTCATATTTCATTTCTGAAAGTATAGAAAGTGCTGCTATGTGTTGTGACCACAGAAGTCAAAATTAAAAAAAAAACAACTAGAAATAAGCCTTTGGTTAGATGTTGTATGTGATACTACATTGCTGTCAAACCACCAAGACCTTCATAAAGAATATTAAGGACAGTTATCCTTGAGAGCAGAGGAGAGAAAAAAAAAGTGTCAGTTATTAGTTAACTAAAGGTCCTCAAAGGTTAACTAACCAGTTGAACTGTTACCATTAGTATTACAGATGTGATGCTATCTATTCATGAAGTCTGTCACTAAAATTATTTTCTACTAGAAATTTTAATCCAGAATTTCATTTTTTTCCAAGACAAGGAATGACGCTGAAACTTAATTTTCTTGCTTGTTGCTCATATTGCAGTAGCATCCAAATCAAGTTGATCACTGAAATTTGTGCATAGAACGCATGCCCTGTCGCCCTAACCTGCTGCAATCCTGAGAGTGAATTACCTGCCCCAGTCTATAGAAAGTCTCTCACTGACTTTGGTGTGCCTTGGAAAAGGCTCTGGAAAAGGTTCTGTTCCTGCAAACATGCATAGGGACACGAATAAGCAGGCACTTAAGAAAATGAAGTTTGCAATTAAAGTTGGGTTTTTGGAATGATGGAGATTCAAAAAAGAAGTTTTCCTGATCATGTTGTGCCAAATTTTGTTATAAGCTGCAGTATTGTAGCTTTGCTAGAACACATTACCACATTATCTTTATTTTGAGATGTGGATACTTCATATGTAAAATGACAAGGACTGTTTTTCCATTTCATATACAACCCATTGCATGGATTTAAATTCAGGACAAACTTTAAAGCTGCTCAAAAACTCACTTTCTTTTTTGGGTCAGTTTGTTCTATCATATCTTACCTGTGACTAGTGTGCCTTAGGCTCTCCTTTGGATTGGTTCTGAAGCAAAGCTAGTAAACCATGTAACCATACTAGCTATAACTTATTAGAAATGTAGTTGTCATCTTTGTTTGCATCCATTTTTATTTACGTTTCTGTCTTACTAATGCTATCTTGTTTAGATGGTGCAAAAAAAATGCAGAAATGCATTTTGTTTGAAAGTTAGCCTCCTTTTTCTTTAACATTTAACCCTAATTTCTCTAATGTGTTCTTTTTTTATTTTCCCATTAGAGTGACCTCAGTTCTGTGGTAATTTTTATTTATTTTTTTATAAATATATATGCTTTTTAATTGCCTATCTGTCTCTGTGCTTGTTGTTGACATTCTTTTAAAAACATAATGGAAAAGCAATGTTTGTTCTGCATATCATGAACTGATGTTTTCTCATCTTTAAATGTGCAGCTAATCATTTAAATGGTTAGCTCTTTCTTTAATACCCATTGTTGAAACTAAAAGTTGATTATTACAGACTGTTGCTTGTGGGGGTCCTCCTATAAAATACCTCACCAAAATGTGATGAGACAAATTATTTGAAAATGGGAGTTAATCCCTTCTAAAATTTTCCTGCTTATGACCCATAGAAAAGTAGGTCTTACTACAGCACTGCTTGTGTAAGCTGTGACGGAACTTTTCATGTCTGGTTGGTGGAGACAGTGGGTTTGAGGAGAGAGCAGCAGTTGGATGTTCTTCCTTCCTTTTGCTAGCTGGAACTGCACTTTCCAACTTTAAACTGCATGTAACAGTTGATGAGTTAGTATGATACTTCTGCAGTCTGATTTCACTTTAAGGTGTGCCTTGTGTTAAAATAAACTGCATTCTTCTGAAGTATTTAAGGGGGTTTTGGTTTTTTTTAAACCACGTGATATTAAACCAACTTAGGAATAACACAAATCTAATTTGCTTTTTCATTATGCCGCTTGTTTTTTCCTTTTCCTTTCAAATTAGCTTTTTCTAAATTTCTGCCTATGGTTGCTGCATTGAAAACAACTAAAACTTGGGTAAATGGACACTTTGAGCAATGGATTTATGGGATATAAACAGTATCAATTTAAGTGACAGGTAGTGGTAGTAGTAATGATTACTGAGAGCCATGTTTTAGTTGGGGTTATTTCCAGCTGCTCCTGCAAGTGTGAGGTCTGTCCATAACCCATGGAGCTTGCACAGTTTTCATTACTCTATATATGCTATCATCTGGTTTGTGTTTAACATGTGTTTATAAGGCACAACAAATAGTTCCAGTACCATTCTGTATTCCTCCTTCTAATGCAATGCCTTTTGAGACTAAAAATATTCTGATTATTTTGTCCTACTTTTATTTAGTAATTTACAAGCGGGATTCCATTTGTATAATGAAGTAACTTATTTACACTGATTAAAAAGAAACTGTAGTCTTCCTTCCACCTTCCCCATAAAAATACTTTTTTTTTAATTTATCATAGCTAAATACCTAAAGTGCTTCATACTGAATTTATAGAATAGAATGTTTCAGTTGGAAGGGACCTACAATGATCTAGTCCAACTGCCTGAATCAGTAACTCTCTTGTAAATGCAGATTTGGTACCCCTTCCCCCCCTTTTTTTTAATTGGCACTTCTTTGGTTTTGTTTTTCAGTTCTCCAGGGGCTCATATCTCTAATAGACTGAGCCTTCTGTAATTATTCTATCCTGAGATTTTAGAGCTGCAAAGTGACTTCACTGGTCTGCAGTTCCATAGAAGTGAGGCAAAACCACCTCTAGTTCCATGTTTTTTCAGCTTCTAAAGCTTAACAGTCTGTAGCTTTCATTCCTGTGCTAGAATTGGTCTCTATATAACATCTTCAGGCATTAGCTTCATTTAACAGATAAGTCTTATAGGATGTTTTGAAGGTAGAGGACCAGTTAAACTGTTGGATGCATATAATATTAGTAACCATTGGCATGATGAAGCTGAGTAAGGGAGGAGGCTGGTTTTGGCTTTTAGCTGGTGCATCAATGTTTCAGAATAATAATAAAACTTCAGAGCATGTACCTGAACTATTTTACTTCAGTTAAAGAAAAACACACACTTATTTTATTTTTTTTTAATACAGCTTGATGCGCTAGCAATCTGGCATGGCATGTCATTGTGCACTGCAATTCCTTACCATTTATTCTATTTTTTCTTTTTTAATAATTTGGTTTAAAACTTGAGTTGATATTGAGTTGATGAAAGTCTTGGGAAGTGGTGCATTACAAATAAGCAATAGCTAGAACATAGCAAAATTATCCCACATCCATTGTTTGGCAAAACACCTGTTGACTAACACTTTTGCTCCTATTGTTACTGGGATTAAGGTTTTTTCTTGCATTAATTAATTTGATTTGCAGGCATGAACTAAACACATGTGACTTTTTTTTTAACAATAGGACTGTCTACTCTTTAATAACACTAATCATGTTTTCTTGAACTTTCACTTTTGCTTTTTTCCAGACAGATGAAGTGTTTCTGGAAGCTCAGATTCAGAATATCACCACCTCTCCAATGTTTATGGAGAAGGTGTCTTTAGAGCCATCTATGATGTACAATGTTGCAGAACTGAACACAGTTGACACAGCAGGGAAAAGGTATGTTCAGATTCAGGATATTTGACTTTGAAACTCTTTGTATTATGACTCCAGGATGTATAAGCATTACAGTTAGTGAGTTGCCTGTAACAGGATTGTACTTCTTTGCTTGATTAAAAATATCAAATTCCTGTTATGTATTCAGCTGGAAAAGCTGTTGCAGTTTTCTTTTTATAGAAACTATTCTTAAAACTTTGTAATCCTACCTAGTAGAGAAATCCCCAGTTTAATCCTCAAATAATTTATAACATGGATGACATGGTAACATGAAAACATACCACTTCTTCAGTATCTTCTACGTAAAATTTAGCCCACATCTGGTTCTGACTTGATCTGAGTATACATATAGCTTTACAGCACCCATCTGACTTGTCCTTGCTTCTTCCTAGCAGACTGGTAACTGTTTTCAGTTGTTCTAATCAACATCTAGCAAGGCAGCAGTCAAGGTGAATCAGTGGAATGCCCTTATAAGATCTTAAAATGTAAAAATTTTCATGCTGAAATAAATGAAATGTCACTTAGTGTCAATTATTAAAACACCAAATACCAGAAGAATTGTCTACTGTGTTCAGGAAACTGTTGTGGATACAAAAGCTTGTGATATCTGGGTAAAAGTTAACTTTGGCTGTTTGTGCTTTGCAGTTGCTTGGGTTTTTGGAGGTGATGTTTGGGTGCTTCTGCAGTGGGGGCTAAAGTGAAAATTCTCTTCTTGCCTGTTGAAGGTTTTACCTGCAGTGTAGTGGAGCATTGTTCTGACAAAGTGTTTGCATCTGCTGTAATGGTTCTTGTTGAGAACAGGAATCTTAGGCTCATGACACTGAGATTTACTGGGAGGGAACCAAGTAGCAGAAGTAAAATTACCAGCGTTGTTGTTTAAATGCTAAGATGCCAGATAATAAATTATAATGTAGCAAAGGGGATTTCCACCTCGGTTCTGTCTTGCTCAGATTGGTCCTTGATGCTACATAAATTCTAGAATTGTTTTCTGCTGTGAAAAAAATACTCTGTGTTTTGCCATGAATAAAATACATACACATGGTAAGACTGGTGAGGAATGGCAAAAAAGGTTGGGTTCTTAAGTTGTCTTAAAAATGTTTAAATTAATGCCAAATGTTTTTTTTTCTTTCAGTGAGTCTACTTTTGGCTCAAGGACTTATTTACAACCTATGGATACACGTCAGTATTTATACTGCCTGAAACCAAAGCAAGAATTTGCAGAGAAAGCTGGAATAATAAAAGGTGTAACAGTGATTGGTAAACTAGACATTGTATGGAAAACTAATCTGGGTGAACGAGGAAGGCTGCAAACTAGCCAGCTCCAAAGAATGGTAAGTTTAACTTAAGCATCAGTTTAACTTAGCATCCATTTTTAAGGCAACTCGTTGAACAATTTAATAATGACTTGAAGGAAAAGTTCAAGCTGCTTACTTTCTGGACCTCATTCTGAATTCATGTGATTGTATACATATTTGAGAAGGCTATTTAATACATTTGGTCAGTGAAGTGTGGAAAAACACTATTCTGAGGGACTCTAGCTGAACAAAAGCATTATTGTTCCTTTTGGTCATGTGAATAGGAACACTTTTTGTGTTCTCAAGGATTTGTTTTCTGGCACATAACATGCCTCTTTGTTTTTCACAGCACTGAACAACATAACTTAATGGATTGTGCACTTGAATTGCCAGAATCAAGCAACCTATGTAGCAAAATACATTGGTTAGAATAAAATTAACTGAAAAGCACTGACAAAAAACTCCTTTAAGTATGCCAGCTGTTGACACAGAAGTCTGCTCCCTAATTCATACAGACTTTTTAGCTTCGAGTAACAATTTTTATGTATAGGATAATACTATTTTATCTTTCATGTCCACAGTTTTGATTGAACCTGTTCTATTCTGGTTGATTTAGAAATTGTTCATGAACTTTAAGTTGTAATTATTAGCTTGCTTAAGTCAGCTGCACAGCCTGTCTATGCTAATGCCTAAACCTGGCTTGCATATTTTGAATTGAGGCTGGTGTAATACGGGAGAAAAGTAAAAAAGCTTTGACAATTGAATCTTAATCTGAGTTTGCAAAGCTTGTAATTGGGTTTCCACCTCTGTTTCTCCCCCTACCCCCATCTTTTAGTAAATAAAGCAATTCTGTAGGGAAATCACATTGACTTGAAACTAGGCAAGCAAACTTGGATCCTGGAAATTCACAGCTAAATCACTAAAACTTGTTTTTAATTGAGGTGTTAAGTATCTCTGTAGTCCCATCAAATTAGAAAACGCCCTTTTTTCTAAACTTCCTCCTGTTACTTGGAAACTTGTTGCTTGTTTTTTAACTAATAAACTGTCTCATTTTCAACTGACCTTTCCTATCATTTCTCTTTAAAGACAGGGTTTTTTTTTCCCTTCCCTAAATCAGTATTCTCTCACTCTACATCCCTCCTTGTTGAACCTTTGAGAATTGCACTTCAAACACAGTGGTGATTAACACACCTCCACACCCTAGGATTAGTTTTAGTCATCCATCATTCTTTTGTGCTAGTGATTAACAGAGAAACCTGAGCTGTTCTGTGTACTTTGAGCAACATCTGTCTGGAAAAGCAGCAAATAGCTTTTGGTTTGGGTTCCCTCCCCCCTACCCTGCTGCCTGCTTTGAGTTGCAGTGCAGCTCTCTCTTTTCTTCTCCTCATCTTTTAAATGCTATTGGATTATTTCATGTCTAGGCTCCTTTCACATTCCATCATTTTCCTCTTAATCCAATTACTAGCCCTATAACTGTTGTTTCTCCCACAGGCCCAGAATTTACCTGTACTGTGCCCCTCTGTCACTGTTTTGGTTCAGATCAGGAGTGCACTTTTGAAACAAGTATACTGGATCACCCCCATGTACTGTAATTTGTTTTTTTTTGTGGAGTGATCTTGGAATTCACAACTACATTCTTTCGGGGTGACATTAAACCAGACAGATGCATGTCCACAGTATGCAGGGGTGCTCTACCTGCTGATGGGCATTCAATCTGGGACTAGACTACAACCAGTCCAAAGTTAAAGACCACTATTCTTGAGTAGCATAGGCAAGGAGTTGTCTAGTTGATTACATACTCTGAGCAATTATATTTTTTGGATGAAAACTATGTTCTTTCCTTCTGGTGTTACTGTAAGGCCTTTACCTCTAGCCATCAGTTCTTGCAGGTATCTCATTGTTAAGGCCAACAGGCATGTACTGGTTTAGGCCTTCTCATCTCCTCTGATCCTGTCTTGATTTAGTCAATTGCTGCTAGGTTTATTCTACAAAATACTGCCTTTTTTTTTTCCCCTTAAGATACCTCTCTTAAAAGAAGAGTATAATATTATGGCAAACTACCTGTTGTTTAGGAAACTGGTATAATTTTTCCAGTAGATCCCTTTCTGTCACCTAGGACAGCTGAAAATGTGTGCCTTTTTCCAGTGCTGGATAATTACTTCTCTTTCTTGAAGGGTTCCAAACTTATGTTGCTCAACTGGTCTGAAGTGTCTATTGGGTTGAGATCCCTTTGCTTATTCTAATGTCCGATTTAATATGCTTTCCAAAATGTTATCTGTCTTTAGTCTGTAATGAACTGTATATGACTAAAGCCTGTTCCCAACCTGTCAGTCACTGGCTTTCTGGACCTCATCAGGAATATCTTTTAATCAAGCTGTAAATGTAACTTTTACTACAGCATCCATTTATCAGCAGAATTGGAACATGTGTGACAACTAAGCCTTATCAGGCAGGACAAATTTTTCCCTTTTTTTCCTTACGTTCTATCACTTGTGGGGATTGAAAATCTAAAGCTTTTTATCTGCAGGTTGCCACCCTGAATCAGCCCTGATTAGCAGTAACTAGGATATCTATCATAGGTTTGTTAGTAGATCATATGAAATGCATTTGTCTCTTGACAGAATTGGATAGTTGACAAGTGTTCGTATCATGCGCCTTTCTGACTGGTGGCAATTAATTATTTTGGCAGAGGCTTGGAGGACTGAAATGGCAAGGAGAATGATCAAGCTCTTATTTCTTAGTATGTGGAATAGTGGTGGGTTTATGCAGGAAAACTATACTTATGTTGTCCATAGTATATCTGTCATCTGCCTAACAGAGAGGTCTTAGAATAAAGCTGATCTTCTTGGGAACTGTACATGCATATTCAAACTTTAAGGATATGAACTACCTGAAAAACTTAGTAATAAAGATCATCCTTGTCTAATGAATTGTTAAACCTATCAAGAAAGGTGGTCATCGGTAGTGGATGGAGCATGGCTGTGATTTGGGTACAAATCAAAAGCATGAAGCATCAATCTTTATTCAAATTCCCCTTATTCCAACCTTGCTGCAGTAAGTAAAACTTGAGTAGTAGAAACTTCAACTTTACTATCCAACATCTGAGAATATGTATTCTTTACCTTCTCAGGCTCCTGGTTATGGCGATGTAAGGCTTTCTTTGGAGACAATACCAGACACCGTAAATTTGGAAGAACCATTTGACATTACATGTAAAATAACAAATTGCAGGTAATGATGTCATGTGATTCTTGTGCTTTTTCCTGAGTGGGTAAGTTGTGGCCGTCTTTGTTTCATTTTTCAATACTTTCTCCTGAAACAACTCAAACCTGGTCTTCATTATGAGTTGTAGCAACATGAATCTACCTGAAATGCATTTTTTACAATAATTTAAAAAAAACCTGAAGAAATAAAAAAAAACCCCTTCCACTGTGATCTGTTAATACTATTTGAACTAGGAGGTTGTCAAAAATCTGTAGTGGAATTCTATGGAACTGGCTGCAATATCACTTAAGATTGCACCCCATCCTTATATCACTAATTACTTCTTAGTTAATCTAATAACAAAATGAGTGTGTATATAGGATTTTAACTACAATTAATTTTATCAGAATAAATGATGCCATTTGTATCCAGTCTGATTATACCGCTAGTTCTGCACCACTGCAAGAATGCCTGCTAAACATTGTCACTGTAGTCTTCCATACATCTTTATCCATGTTTTGACTTGATTTGTGTTTACACTAGGGTCTACCGTAGCCCTTTATAAAAGGGTTGCAAGGGTGACATTTAAATAAAGTAATTCTATTTAGAAGTTGAAGCCAGGGACTAAAGCATTTGGTCTGGATATACTTCTCATGAAAATCTTGTACTCCATCCAAAATCTGAGCAGTATTATGTTATCCAGTATTGCTAAACCCATGACAGGATGCTCCTGTTGGACAAAGCTATATG
Source organism: Haliaeetus leucocephalus (assembly GCF_000737465.1). NCBI lineage: Eukaryota > Metazoa > Chordata > Aves > Accipitriformes > Accipitridae > Haliaeetus > Haliaeetus leucocephalus. The sequence goes on along the minus strand of NW_010973158.1, from coordinate 1,682,997 downwards.
TAACTGAATTACTGCACATCAGAGTAAATTTTGCTTGCTGCCTTGTAATTATTTATAAATGCTTGATTAACAGTAACCTGAATAATAAAGTAATCAAGCTTTTACATGTCTGCAGTCCTTGAATGCTTAAAAAAAGCCCACAGGTTTATTCTTGTTTTTCAATTTCTTCTAGCAGTGAAAGGACTATGGATCTTGTTTTAGAAATGTGCAATACCAATTCCATCCACTGGTGTGGAGTTTCAGGAAGACAACTTGGAAAGCTGCACCCAAGTTCATCCCTCCATCTTGCACTTACATTGTTGTCTTCAGTGCAGGGACTGCAAGTAAGTCTTTAGAGTATACTTTTGTTATAAAATAGGTGTTTTACAAGCTTATTAATTCTTTCTAATAACTTTTATAAATATTTTCCCTTTCTAGAGTGTCTCTGGCTTAAGACTTACGGACACGTTTTTGAAGAGAACATATGAGTACGATGATATTGCGCAAGTCTGTGTAGTTTCTTCAGAATTCAAACAAAGCTGAAGAAAAAATTCTGTGGTTTTGCTGGGCTTTTTTTTGATCAACTTCTTGATGTTTTTGCACCTGAATCATGTTAAAATGTGTACAAACAAAACCAAATCCCTATATGTCTATAAATGTAACTATGCTTATTTAATTCCTCTGAGCATTTTTTGAATGTTTAAAATCTTCTGAAAACGTGCATATACATTTTGTCTACCGAAAATAAAGCCTTTGAAAGAAATGTAGCTCTAGCAAATCATATTACATCAACATCACTTTAGGGCATTTTGATTTTAATTATTTTTGTAAATATTTAAACATTTTAAAAATTGTGGTTCTGACAAAACTGCTTCAGTTTGAAGGAACTGTTGTTTTACAGACAAGTTCCTGGAATCCAACCGCCTAAAAGAAATACATTGGGGTACCTGGCATTGCAGTGTATTTGCATGGTACTTGCATAGCCATAAGAACTAGAGCCTTGTAAAGGCATGAGGTGAGACAGTGCAGCTGGCACTGTTGAGGTGCTAGCAGCTAGAAAGTGGAGTATAAGCCAAAAAATGTGCTCACTCTTTGGAAAGGGGTAGTACAGCAAAGCTGTCCCAATTATCTGCACTCTTGTGCAGAGTTGTGCATCTGTGCAATACAGGCCATGCTCTGAACAGGCATGTTACTTTCCAATTAGTAGGGAACTGAAAACTAAAATAGCAGAACTCAGGCATTTTTTTATTATTAAACTGAGGTGGTGCAAACTGTTTTCCTATCCCAGAGGCATTTAAGTAGATTTTTAGGGAAATGAGGAGAAAACCCCTGCCTGGCTGCTCTATATCATGTCCTCCAAAGCATATGCAGGAAGAAATTCAGGACTTGGTTAAGCACTGAAATGTACTTCTCTCTAGCTTTGTTTTGACAAAAGATGGAAATATTTTTGACTGAAATATCTAAGGTCACCCAAAGGTAGCCATTTAATACAGAAAATAGTGACTGGCTTTCCTAGTTTAACACTAGTTAAACTAGGGTTAAAGATTCTACTCAGTGGCTTGTCATATTTCTTAGCTACCATATTGGCACTTAGCAACCTTGGTTAGTTTTGACAGTATTTTACTTAAGGCTTTCCTGTGTATAAAATCTTTAAGTGTAGAATTCAATTTTAAAATATTGGATAAATTGAGGGAATGAGTTCATAAGAAAAAAAAACCCTATATCCTGCACATCTAATAAAATGCAGAGCAACCAACATAAACAGGTATTTTAAAGAAGGCAATTTACCTGTTACTCTAGATATACCAACAAACTAAACCAGTAAAACCACAACTATCCAGACAAAAAATGTAAATAACTTTATTTATAATCTGTTTCCAAGTTAAATGGACACAAGTTGAAGGAGATGTAACCATAAGGTAATAAGAGGTAGGAGAGATACAGAAAGGGTAGACAAGTTGCATTTTGCCAGTATGATTTCTGTAGCCCTGAAACAGCATGTCAATCCAAAGCTGCAAACTTAGTTCTTTCTCAGTATGCATGAGTGATTTTACTTTGTACTTGTTACATAACAAAAAGTGCAACTGAAACAATTTCTAAACTGAATATTTCATTAGGTGTCTTTATGATCAGGCATATTTAGAAGAATATAATTCCATGCAAGCAGGTTACAGGAGTTTACAAGTTGAGTGCAAAACACTTTTTTCTCTAACGATTACCACATTTATATGCTGATGGAATAGTAATGATACAAACCCAATTAGGTGTTAAGTGCATATTTGCTCTGTTGAATGACAAACTGCAATTGACCTTAAATTTAAGCAGTATTTATGGGGATTGTGGTTTACCACTTGATCTAGCAGGATGAAAAATTTTAGTGCAAAATGAAGTGCAGTTATTACACAGGAAAAGACTCCTTCCTCACCCTGTGATTAAGACATATTGCATGCCTGCAAAACAATCTAGCCTATTCAAGGCAAAATAGACTTTAGCATAAATGATCCCTCTGTTCCTGGTTTCAATGGAAAAGCATGTAATAACAGCTCCTGTTATTGGTTTCACTGTTTTTATTTAGGCTATAATGCCCTTTCTGTTAATGTACAAGAAACAAAGAATGTTTACAAGTTAAGTATTGTGCCAGTTGTAGCACATTCCTAAAGGGTTAGCTACTGCCATCAATGTTTTAATAAATACCCTAGTTACATATTACCTGTACTGGAGTAAAACCTAAACATGACAATATTGTAGTGTGTGAAATGAAAGTTATCACTCTATAAAGATGATTTTAAGAGTAGTTTTCAGATAACTAACCAATGCTTCATTCCATTTAACCTTGGGGATAGTTCTCCTATAAATCCAGTAAGCTATAAGGCTTGTACTTGGCACTACAACTTCTACAGCTGGTCTTTGACTATGATCATATCTTGTAGCTCTTAAGGAACTCTCAAGAGGTTCTTGACACTCTTTCTGTCTTAAAGTAGAAAGGAAACTAACCACATGATGATTGCTGTCACAAAGTAAGGATAAATTGTGTGAGAGAGATTGCAGTGCTGTCCAGTCCACTCTGGATTTATTGGTTCCCCTTATCAAAGTTAAGACTCATTTTGAGCAGTTGAAAATATGAAAGAGAGAACTATGAAGTTTAACAGGAGATATGCTAGGAGCAATGCCTCTCTCCTGACATAGCACACTAAGCGATGTTTGTACCATAGCAATAGCCCACCCATAGCCTCCATCTATTTTTCTTGTAAATGGTATCCTGTGCTATTAAATGTAACTGAAGTAGCAGTTTTCTTGAATGCATTAGACTTGGGATCTGAACTACCTCTGAAAGAAGATCCTGTTAGGGGTTTTCTTCTTTGTCATCAGATGTTAAGAGTTGGGGTTGTTCAGCCTGGAGAAGAGAAGGCTCCAGGGAGACCTTATAGCAGCCTTCCAGTACCTAAAGGGGGCCTACAGGAAAGCTGGAGAGGGACTTTTTACAAGGGCATGTGCTGACAGGACAAGGGGTAATGGCTTCAAACTGGAAGAGGGTAGATTTAGATTAGATATCAGGCAGAAGTTCTTCACTGTGAGGGTGGTGAGGCACTGGAACAGGTTGCCCAGAGAGGCTGTGGATGCCCCATCCCTGGAAGTGTTCAAGGCCAGGTTGGATGGGGCTTTGAGCAACCTGGTCTAGTGGAAGGTGTCCCTCCCCATGGCAGGGGGGTTGGAACTAGATCATCTTTAAGGTCCTTGTCAACCCAAACCATTCTATGATTCTATGACTGCTAACAAAAGCTGCAAGTCAGAAGTTGTTACTTCGAAATGTATTTAATGTAAAGCTTAAGTATCTCTACAGCCTCAAAAAGGTAGCTACAGCAACTTTATATAGAGAATTTTAAAAAGCATTTTAATGCTGTGTATAGGCAAGCTCTATTGAATAAAGTATGAAATGTCTTAAAGTTAAGTAAGTTGCTCTTTACCTCTTTATTCAACAGATGTAGTACTGATTTCCTGGTTTTGTGTTCTCCAATTCTTTTCATTTCTCCTTAGATCCAGCTGCATTCCCCCCCCAGTTTTAGTAGGGGAAGACTCACACAATAGATGCACAACTAGCATTTGTTAGAGTCAAGTACATGACTTAACCCCAAATTTTGCATTTGATTCTACCTGAGGTGCTCTTTTTTGACAAGATGAATCAGACATTATGTCTGCGTTCCAGGAGTTCCTGTGTATTTCTCCATTTTGGAGTCTACTGTTATTCCTCCACATACCTTCTCCAGTCTAACTAGCCAGCAGACATCACTTTCTCTTAGGAATCAAAGCAGGCTCCTCAAATTAGTTTTGATACACAAAGAGGAAAATGTGAGTGTTGAGAACCTCCCTGGAGTAAAAACAAGTCTACCTTGTACCAGAAAGCAGTGTGAACAGTAAGCAGAATAAAAAAAGTTAACATAATAAAAATATAGAAAGACAGTGGTCTCTGAAAGAATAAGATTAACTGAGCAAGATAAGCCAGGGTAGGAACAGAAATACTAGAGAGTGGAAAAATCTTTAACTTGGCCATATAACTATCACTTAAGATAGATACATGTAATGAAACTTAAAAAAAATCCTTAATTAAGACAGTGATTTACCACACCAGAATAGAAAAACAGAATCCTTCTTTCTAAGGCAGTTATTTCTTGATAAATTTTCAGTACTAGTTATTTGTACAGTCACAGGATCAGTTTTAGCTTATTACAGTTAAGAATTTTAAGCTTATATTAAATACTGCATACATACAGAATGTAATACAGTTTGCCATGCCTAGGAAAATAGCGCCATAATGCTGACCTCCAGGGCTACCATGATGATTTGAGGGTATACATGGCAGTAGAAAAGCCTAAAACTTCTAAATACTCTTTCCTTTCCCAAGCCAAGTTCCATTTTGGTTCTGTGTATTATCCTACTCGGGATTAGTGCCTTCTCTTTCTCTACAATTTGTGGTACTCCTTCATACGCAATCATCTCCCTCCCTCCTGCCCAATGAAGCTGAAAAATATTTCATGTTAATAATAACAGCCCCTCCACAGGCTTAAAGAAAAAGACTTTTCAGGCATTAGTTTCAAGTACATTCTATACTCCAACACTGATCTATGCTCATTATAAAAGGGCTGATCAGATGGGCCTGTTGTTTCACTATTTGACAGGGAATACAGCCATAATGACCTTCACTGTAAGGATAACATGCCTTTTACACTAGGACTTTAGAAATAAGCTGTTATGCAAGATCAGCCCACTACAAAACTCCTCTCCACTCAATAGCCCTGGAGATCAATCTAATGCACATACTCAAAATTACTTGTACTTAGGGATTTTAATAAACCACCTATTTAGCGTAATTTTCAGAGGATTAACTATACATAAATGATATGTTCCAAGTTATGTGCAATAGATCTGTTTAACAGATTTATTCTTGTTTGCAAACACGCACAAAGAATTTTCTGTCTTCTATTCAAGCAGAAGAGTTACAATGGTGCTTTTGCTACTAACTATGTATGCATTTTAGGGTTATATGCCATTCCAATTCACATGCCTCCTTTAAGTCAGGAATGCTCTTCAGTGCTGCCACTGAAAGATCTGCTCCGGACATGATTTCTCAGTTGCTCTATGAGCTCTGGATTCTGCTGCTGTATCTGTTGTGCAAACTGCTGCCCCCTGTGTTGAACAGTTTTAAGTAAAATTAACAAGTAAAAAAACCTGACAGCAGCATTTGTAAGAAAACAGGATATCCCAACAAAACTGAAAAGTGTATTATATAAAAGACTAAAGATAACTTGCTGTACAGTCTTATCTAGTTAAAGTCTCTCCAAACAGGATTATCATCAAATCTTCATTTTCATTCTTTAGAACCACTACTTCTACTTGTAAACATGGAGGAAAAAGTATTACCTTACTTGGTAAAACTAAAATCTAGCACCAAATGCTTTCCAGTGATTTGCTCCCTTCTTTTTGAGAAGATCCATTCTAGTTGTTTAAGATAACTACTCTTGTAGTTGAAGTGCAACGTTGTATTAGTTTTTCCAGAAATACAGTATGCAGCTGCCAACTTGTACTTGTGAGCAAGATGTCATTAGTAGAAAGCAAGCATAAAATTACACCTTTATGACTTGTATGACTGAAGCAATGACAGATCCATCTCTGTAATAGTTGTAGCTTGAGAGTTAAATTAATAGGTAAGATTAATTCCATGTAAAAGATAAGCATAACACTGGTTTACTAGAAAATGCAAGTAAAACTTATTACTTCATGAATAGCCTGGCATGGCTTCTTTAACTTCTGCATTTTGCCCAAGTAGCAAATTATCAAGACTCCTTTAAGTCACAGCACAGGTTGAAGGGAAGTCACCATTTCCATAGATCTAGGTGTCATGGTTTTTGTAGAAACAGCCCTTGATTTTGTGGGGGCACATTCCTGTCTGTGATGTGAATTATAAATTACTTTTGCCCTGGAGGGGCAAAACTGAAAAATAGTTTGAAACAGGCTAGCATGCTGAAATAAAGTAAAATTGTATGTCCTTTAAGAGTTCTTGCCATATAAGCAAATGGCATGTTTTTGTGCAGACTCTTCAGATGGATTATCTCTATTATACTATAAAAGACTTTAGTTCCGTTTTTTGTAAAAGCTACTCTTCATTTTATGGAGTTCCCTAAAGCCTTCCTAGTCTAAATGGAGGGATGCCAGAGCAGAACTTGTTGCAACATGTACTAAGTAAATCTGTAGCTTTTCTAACTAGTGTCTGGGATATTAGGTAGTAAATTTATCAACACAACTTGAGAGCATGTGTAGGATTACTTAAAGATTTAAAGGAGCATTTTTAGTAAGTGGCATTTAGAAAGTGAACAGTGTATAAGAACCAGAAAGTGAAACTGAGCACACACAGTTCAGTCATTCCAATTGATGGAAACATACAAAGCAAGCAAACAAGATAGTGAAAAATAAGTCTTCAAGTTTTCAGTTTTAATAATAATCAGGCATACAGTGGGGACAGGCCACAGTATAATTGGCTTGACAGTATCCCTTTTAAACAGATGTTGCACAATAACGCTTCTACAAATTTAACAGTTAAAACTGTGCAATTCTTACTTACGCGTGGATCAGGCTGGACAAATCCGACAGGCCACCAACACCTGCAGCAGGGCCACCAATGGCATTTGACATCATCCCTGACATCCTGGAACAGTTAGCACAGTGTTGGCATTGGGATATGCAGGGACCTTTACAGTATGCAATAAACTGTAGTTCTTTTTTGAATTGCTGGGAGGAAGTAAGCTGCAAGAGGAAGAAACTGCAGTAGTTTTATTTACAGTAAGCAAAAATAAAATTACATTTTCAGGAATACAGTACTGTGCAGAAAAGATCCACCTTTTCTCGTATTAATTCAAACCCCTAAAGACATTTGTTTTAATGGTACTCCATTTTAATACTTACAATTGTTGAACTTGAGGATTCTGCATTAAGCTTGCTGCCTAGAATAGACAATATATAGCTGAAATTATAACACATTTACTACTTAGGCACCACTGAGGAAAATGGGGGAAAAAAAACCAAAAAACTACATGCTGTATTCTATGTTGTATTACAAAATTAAAGTAAGTTTATGTGCACAGAGACATATGGTCCCCAGCAAAAAGAATCATTACAGGAACATATTTCAAGGATATGAAGCTGAGACAACTGGTTATATGTTAGATAAAAAATAGTGGTTACAGATTCAGATGTGAAAAATACAATAAGACATTAAACATAAAACCCCAGTACCAGAAAACTGGGAGCGGGGCGGGGGGG
>NW_010973158.1:1656736-1675196 GCF_000737465.1 Haliaeetus leucocephalus | reverse complement strand
GGGGGGGGGGCGGATTAAAAATTAAGACTTCCAAGGACAAAGGTTTTCTATTGGGCTTTTTGGAAAATGGTCTGTATTTTGTTGATTCCCAGCCTGGATAAATCAGTTTTGCAACTACTATTACTACTGGGTATAAACTGTTAAGATTACGGCTGCAAAATCTTGCAGAGTAAACCAGACTGTGGACTTATCTTTGTAGCATGGTTTTGTGGTAACATATATCTTCTGTGGTAATTGCATATCTTCTTACTTTGTAGTAAGTATGAGGTTATTTAAATTTCTCATTCATAAAATGCCTCAAAAATTATATTGTGTTTACTATAGTGTAAGGGTGTATATGGACAGATACTATAGAATAAACCAGGTGATGTTTTAAAGTTAGTAACATAATTCCTACAGAAATCAGTGTCTGTATGAATACAAGACTAATAGGCACAACACATTATTTGCTTATTCACTCTCTTATTAAAGGTACTACAAAAGCCAGATATGTACAATATTCATTTTATTGATCAATATATCTCCATACATATATATATCTCTATCTCTCAAAAGTAAATCATCTGTTTTGTCTAGTCTACAGTTGGGTATAAAACACCAAATTCAGGTCAATTCTATGGGTAATGTAGGAATTTTTTTCTTTCTTCTGTCAGTTACAAGACTGATCCAGGTTAGGGGTCCAAAATGGAGTCTAGAAGTAACCTTCTCAAGGTCAGACACTAAGTCAGTTTTTTTCCTTAAAAACAAAACTAAACAAAAAACTACACCACAGGAAAATAATTTATTTGCTCCTGGCTGAATGCCCTGTGTTCTATCCACTTGATCAGCCATCTTCTGGAAATGATGCAAAAAATCTTTCCCTCATAGTTAGCTCCATACTGAAGAGTACATCTTTAACTCTAAACAGATGCAGCCTGTCTGTAAGTCATGTGGCCAATGAAGTGGTACACAGAGTTCCGGTGCTATTTAATCACTAATGCCATCAAAGAACTTGCTCACTTCTTCCTTGCCCACCATCTCTATTATTTGGACCATAGTATCAGACCAGAGGTATTGATCTCTCTTGCATACAGTGCATTTCCACATGGAAGCACTGGTTGAAATGTCCTGTCCTAATGAAGCCACCAGAGAGGCAGTAAAATTTTAACTGAGTTCTCAAAGGAAATTTTGCAATTTTTTCTCCAAATTCTATTCTTCAAAGTTAATTAATACCATTTAGCTAAGAAAGGCATGCATGGAGAAAAACTACTGAGGGACAAAACCACAATTTGCCATTTTACTGGAAGTAAAGGAATGCACTGTATGTCATTTATACTCATTGTTTGCACATCTCATGAAATTTTGCACACTTAAGGATGTCAGGGATAATCTGAAAGAGTAAGAACCGAAAGGTCTCCTGGCTAGTTCTCCCCAAGCAGAGTTACTTTAGTCTTGGGTAGACTGCACCTGAATCAACTGCTATTCACTTAAGAGTTGATTTCTTTGTATTCATTGTTAACTGCTATGTGGTAAATAGAAATTTTCACCATGCTGTTGACAAGTGTTTTACTATCATGCCATTTATAAAAACAGCATAGCTAATCTATGCACATTGCTGTTCATAAGTAAGATATAATCAACTCGAAATAAGACAGGCATTATAGGACATTACTGCTTCACTTCTTGTTCTGAGTGTAAAATGGCTTAGAAAAATTTAAATTCAGTATAATGAAACCATTGCCATTATAATAAGCATTAGAATTGCTTGTGTTATTAAACAAGAGTCATTCTTAAAACTTCAGTTTTAAAAACAGTATAATGTAAAGCTTGAAATATACTCACCATACTAATGAAGGCAGGATTGTTTATCAAGCTTGCCATGTCAAAACTCAGTCCAGTTCCAGTCTACAAACAAATTGCAATTGAAGATAAGTTTACCTACAAAATCCCAGTTAAAACTGTTGTAAATAAATAGATACAGAGCTAACTTACAGGACTGGACATGTCTCTTAGTTTCTGCTCTGCTATTTTCAAATTTGACTTATAAGAGTCATTCTCTGGATCAAGATCCAGTGCTTTTTGATAACTGGTAACTGCTTCTTCATATTTATTCACTGAGGTCAGAGCCAACCTAATGTGAAATAAAGAAATCCTGGGTAGAACATAAATGACTATCAAAAGATAACGATACATTTTCTGTCCTAAGTAAAACAGTGTCTCACAACTAATTTTTAGCCTGAGCACTAAAGCAAGTTTTGCTATTGTGCTACTACTTAGTGTAAGCACTTGTTTTTGCAGAAGAGATGATCCCTCAAGAACTCGTCATGCATTGTCTGTTCCATATATATGCAAGTTTCATTAAAAACTCCTTGGTATCATCAAGTGATTTAGTCTGTATTTGAGAGCACAAGCTGGATCCAGCATCTGTGACTTTTTGCATAAGCTCAGGAATTCCTCTGTTTCCTCCAGTCCTTTTGATCCAAGACATTATTCAGAAGGGTACATGGGTAAGTAGGACAAAGATACTCTTAACATGAGTTCTGCAGCTTCAAGAAACCAAATATTGGAACCACAAGTTTCACCATAACGAGATTCTTGTCTACGGATCAGTGCAAGGTTCTCCTTTCAGATATTCTACTTCAACAGCTTGACAAAGGGGTTATACAGGATAGTAGTAACATCTGTAAGATGCTGTAAGAAACCCTTGTATCAGGGAAGTCTGCTTAATGTTTTGAAAAAGATTCTTCTCCAGCAGCTCAGGAGAGCATAGGACAGATCTACTAGTTTTGAAACGGTATTTGTTTTCAAATTCGATTAGCTACTACATTTAAAACATCATCCTTCTTTGAGCTCTTCCAGAAGTCCATCTAGTTGCAGTTTCAATTCTATCTTCTACTGTCTTTTCAATTTATACTGACCACTAAACTAAACTGATCTTTTTGACATTTTGTGAAAGATCTGTGTAACCCACATTCAACTATTTAGTACTCCAGTCCCCCTTTACTATGTGCTGAGCTACACAGACTGGGTTGATAAGCCTGTGCTAATGCCCACTACCAGACCTTACTCTTTTATCCCAGGCAAGAGAGCTCAATGTGTTGATACATCAGTCACACTCATTACACTCAGTGATAATGAACTCAGTAACAGTATGAAAACTCCAAGAGTTTCCAGTAACGCTCCTGGAGGAACCCACACGACATTAATGTATTCTCTCTTAAGACAGTTACTCCCATAAAAAACATTCTCCCTTTTGGTCTATTAACTTGCCAAAATAGTGTCTGACCAGACAAGAAATGCAGTCTGGTATTTCTGTGATGCAATCGTGGTTTTTTACAGAGAAAGTATGTAAAATTCGGCTTCTTGGAAACACAGTACAAGTCAGAACAGCAGGCAACAGTTTCTTTGCTCACAATTCCTACCCAGACAAGTGCTCTTTCAGGGTCATGCTGGAAGTATCACTTTAACTGTCTATATGGCTCCCATCCCTGCATATTTCTGTGGCACTTCCGCATCTTTCTGTGACATATAAAGAGCTTCTGTCAAATCCCGAGAAAAACTGATCTGACTGCATTATGCAGTCAGAAAACACAGCTTTCTTATACAGACTTTTTGTTGAGAAGGTGGTTTCTGCACTTGTTTTTTTCAGTTACTACTAAACAAGCACCATTTCCTCATTCAGCCTATGCCAAATGTATTATTATATCCATCCGCTGAATTAAGCAATGGCTTGTAGCTCAAAATATAACCTCTATCAAAACAACCAGACAATCAAAAAAAGAGAGGCTTGATTGCCCAAGAATGATCCCACTTACTTTGTGTATCAAAAGGCACACTGGTCTTACACCCAAAACTCTAAAATAACCTCCAATTTCCAACTAAGTCAGCATCTCACTGAAATCAGGGGATCTCAGGTTGTGCTATAAGAAGAAACGATCTGAAGATAGTTAAATAGGACAAAACCAGTTCAACAGTCCCTAAAATTTCAAAGTGAATTAATCATCTCAAAAGCCAGTCAGGCTATATTTGTATTGGTAAAATAAACTGTATCGTGGAAAGTTGTCAAGTGATAGAATTCCATCATCTCTGATCTTAAATAAATGTCCTCTGGCATGGTTTTGTCCCAGGCCAGTAAGCATTATCGCAGACAATTTTGGGGCATGGTTCAGAATTTAACACAGGCAAATAAAATTTAGCAATAGGCAGTTTCCATTCTGCAAACTGGATTTTAATAACATACACATGGGCCATTTTGTGCCAGCTGACCCAACAAACAATCCCAAGCATTTTGTAATTTACTAGTATAGATATAACCTCAAAAGCCTTATGCAGCATTCAGCCCATGCCCACAATGTGTTTGGTTATTGAAAATATGAAGCTGCATATCTTAGAAGAATGGCCCTTCACTCAAGTAGATATCTCATTCAGAACACTCCTGACATTTTTTTTCAGGTAGCACTTAATCAGACCCACCACCTAAAAAGGCTATACTGTTAATCTCTCAGACTTGACTGAGAAAAACTACCAAGGACATAACTTAGTCTTGCTAAAATATCTGCTTCCCAAGCGCTATTGAACAGAAAAATTAAGTCTCTATTCCTGCTAGTGTGAAGCCCAAATACTTTAGGATTCTGTTCTCTAACAGCATCATTAACAGATTCACTGTTCCAACTGCAGATTTTTGGTTACTCATAAATAGGTAGGAGGTAGAAAAAAACACATCATGACTTTCTAAACTAAATTTGCAATGTTGATAAACTGAAAGAAAAAAAAATTGCAAACTGATGAAATCTGATATGGAAATGCTAAGATCAACCACATATATAAAAATTAAAACTGACAGCCTGATAGGGTCATCTTCAGAAAATGACTACACTTTCAGAACAAGAATGTCAGCCAAGTAAAACAACCTAGCTCCACTTATTTCGGAAAATCTATGGTGATTTACACTTGGGTCTTCAGTGTTTACTCAGACTTTTATTAGCTTACCCCATTCTCCCATACGCTTTGCTGTACTTTGGATCTATTGCTATGGCTCTCTCACAATCCTTTATTGCTTCACTGTAGTTGTTGAGCTTACTTTGAGCAGCAGCCCTAAAAGGAAGATGGGAGGGAAGGGAGAAAGCTTTGTCAAAAAGATAATAAAAGAAAAAACCCCAAGCTTAAATATTCACATGTCCATGACTAACTTTAGACTTCTTTGATCTTACTGACTTTTCATTCACTATTTAGGCAATGCCTCAGCTTTCCTCAATTAAGTAGGACAAGGAAATGTTCTGAATTAAGTATGTGCTTAAGTGCATTGCTAGACTAGGGCTTTGGAGAACACGCACTCGCCTTTAGGACACAAAGGATAAATAATTCTAAGGAACTGTTTTAGATCCAGCACATGACTATGCACAAAAATCATCATAAAATCTATTACAAGAAGTGAAACTCTCAAGTAGTAATTTACATAAAATCATTGTTTAAGCAGAAGGATTTTATACAGTTGGCATTTTCCAGCAAGAAGTATAGTTTTACTGCCATTCAAAGCAATGCTGTGATTTGCATGTTTGCAGGTAAATTGGGATAACATTTCTCAATAATCTCTGAATTACTAAATTACAATTGCATGTCTATATCAGAGAAATACTAAATGTTGTGGACATTTATACAGTAAGATTAAAGACTTGCCCAAATTAAAAAGTACATTAGAACAGATTAATAACCAAAACTTTCCCAGTTTGAAAGGTCTCAAAGCATTCTAATTTGTTCTTCCTTGATTAAAAAACTATAGTAGAAATGACACTATTTCCATTGCATAAAGCATTCTTTTTTATTAGGAATGCTAGATGCTACAATCATCACTATATTCAATCCCTTTTCCTGTTCTGACTTTGATTAAAATATCTTCTGAATAGGACTACTTATGTATTTTAAATATTTAGGCTGCTTAACAGTTGTCCAACTCCACAGATGCCAGTGAAGATGTATGGATAAAAGCTGGGGACAGTGCTTAGTCTCTCGTGTTTGAACAGAAAATGTTTTTTCCGCGTTTACAAAAAATTTATACGGCCAGTTTAAACTTCGAGGGCATCTCAGCTGTCTCTTTTTCTCACTGCTGTGTGTAAAAAGCAATACTTTTGAAGGTGATACATCTCCATTGCTCCCAAACCAGCTTAAGAAAGACAAGAATAAGGTCTATATTTATTTAGATACTTCATCACCCACAAAACTCCAAGCAACTGCCTGTCTTCTTTTAAATAACTTCATGCAATACTGTGCTTACTGACACTAAAATTCATTTTGGTCCTCACAAATGTGATATGTGATGATGTAATACACATCAGAGTGAAGTATTTCTGCTCTTGCCCACTACAGATTTGGTGCTTAAGCCCATTCTACTGAGGAAACTTCCAGTGATTTGGGGAGGCTTTTGAATCTGGTCTTTTATTTCCATTTTATACCTAAAATCACTTATGTCATCAGTTTTCTCAAGGAAAATAGATTATTTACACTTTGAACTGCCATCTTAAATATGTAAAATATTAGTAAACTGTGCATTTCTTTTGTCTTTATGCTTGCCATGAAATACTGAATCTTTCACTTGTATTTATCACAAACTAAACTCTGGAGTAATGGAAGCATAGCTCCAAAACCAGAAAAATCAGCTGGGTACAGTGCCACAAGGCTAGATTGACAGTTAATATATCATTCTGGTAATGGAGGCACTGAAGACTGTAGTGCAGAGTAGCTCTAGAGACAGGCTAGTTCCAGCAGGGCTCATGGTCTATACTACCTTTGCTCTTATGCTGGTGTTCTGGGCAGTATACAGAAAGAGCATACTTCTGCTACTGGGTTAACATGCCCTTCCAGACTTCATCTGCTCCCATGTCACTATGTCTTTACTATGGTGAAGATTAGATTATACAATGGAACCACAACAACAGCCTTGTTATTTTCCCACGTCATGCATAAAAATGCTGAATATTTATACAATGCTTGAAATCTCCAGAATGGTATTCCCACATTGATGATATTTTTTGCAGGCACAGTCAATACTAAATAAGATAGAGATGGCAGCTGAGTCACTAGAACACCAGAAAAAAAGGCTCTTGCTATTCTCAACAGATTGGGAATCACAGCCTACGTTATGATTTAATATAGACAACCTAACTCACAAAAACCCGATCTCAAGTGTTATAAGTAATTTTAAAGCCCATATAACACCTTTAACTGATACAGATATGCTGAATGAGCTGACTTTTGCTTTAATCTTTTACAAATTTAACATGATAAATTTCTGAATAGTGGAGTATTCTAGCCTCATGTTGTTTTGATCTAGTTCACAATTTATCTTTAAAATGACGTTAATTAATTTCAGGAATGAAAGGTGTGTATTGTTTTTACCTGTTGCAGTAATAGACTGCATTGTTTGGATCCAGTTCTATAGCCCTAGTGTAACAATCCACTGCAGCTCCATAATTTTCTTCTTTCATATGATTATTACCTGAAATAAATTACAAAAAGCTCTTAAGTATTTAAAAGATACAGTGCTATGTATGAAAGAAATAGAGCAGCCACATTATAGTATCTATATAAGGTAGTTATGACAGCACTTTTTTGAGATACATTCTTTTAAATAGAATTGGCATGGAATAATGCAAATAAAAATATCTACTATATCTATAAACTTCATTATGTACATTGTAGTCCACCACATAAACCTTCCCCTTCTCATCTTGCTATTTCACACCTTCCAGCTAGTTTCTGCTGTTAAGCAAAGATCACTTTGTTGAAAAGTGTAATTTTAATTGCAGTTCTACTCTAATACAGATTCATCAGTCTTAAGTATCTTTGCAAGCCTCATAATCCAAAAGGCTATATATTAATTCCTTTTTGGTCTCATTTTCTCACATGTACCTACAACTTGCTTATAACTATCCATATAACATGGTAAATCAAACAAAAGCAAAACTAAGCACGTAAGTCCCACTTTTGTGAAGCCACATAATTAATTCATTAAGGTAATGAGAAGTATGTATAGGACAGGTAATCTAAAATGATTCAGAGGTAACGTTTCTCACCAACAAAGCTCAGAACTTCTACTCTATAACAAAGTTTCATATTTCATATTTTTTAAGTCCAATGAAAAAAAAAGAAAAATGTAACTTTTCTATGGAAAGAAAATTCTGGAGTAAGGTCTTTCAAAACAAAAGATATCTTACACATTGTTTCTTTCCCAATTTAGGGCAGTCCTGGCAGTTTCTTTCTTTCCTGATGACAAAGTAGTAGAGAAATAGTCCTAGTTCAGAGTGCCCAAGCTTAAGGTTGTCCCTGGTCCTGTAACTACGGATCTTTGGCCTGCTAGATCCTACAGAAGCCTTGGTTTCCCAGAAATGTCAAGAAACTGTCAGGAAAATTATAGACTTCCACTGACGTCCTTGTATTTTGGCAAAATATTACAACCCTCTCCCAAAATAAGCAGGAGAAGAGATAAGTCAACAGGTTACTATACAGATGTAGATAACCGCGTAAGCAAAGGCTGGAAACGTTCAGTCAGTGCAGTATTTTGTCTCTGGTAGAAAGCAAAAGACTGTGGAGCAAGCAGTCCTAGATGCCTGTACTAAATGAAAACAACTATACTTACAGTCAGTCACTTGTGAACACGGAGAGCTTAATAAACAAAACCAGATTTAAGTAACTAACTATCACCCAGGTAGTACAAGATCACCTCTTCCCAACAGTGATACACTAGACTGTAATTATAGTCAGCAATCCCTGCCAGTGAGAAGGCAAACTGAAACTGTAATTGCATGTATACTTTCAAAATATACACAGAATGTAACCCTATCTGTCTCATTTCTACAGGCTCACCGTCTACACATCTGTCCTTTGATCTAAGGTAAAGGTCTGTACACTACATCCTGTTGCCAAATAAAAGACTTGCAAGTCAGCAGCACTCAACAAGATTGCAGCAGCTAACATTTCTCTAAAACAAAACTGCCACCAATGACTATCAAAGTTGGAGTTTCTGATACTGCTCTGAACTAAAGATGACCTGGGGTACAGGGCTAAGTTGGAGCTAGTATCACTGGGTGCCCTTCTTGCTCTCTCTCTCTCTCTCTAGCTCAGAATTGGCTAAAGCAAAACAGAAAAATAGCTAGACCTACTATTTCTGCTGAGATTAAGCAATTCCGGACAAAAGGAAAAGCAAGTGTCATATTTTATTTTAATGCCAGACAAAAATTCTTATGGCAAAAAAACCCCACAAATGGTTATACTTTTGAATGTGTGTCCTCAATACCGAAAATACTACCTATTGTTATAATTTATACTGTGGTAATACCCAGATCTTTTTAGGATCAAGCCACTGTTACACTATAGAAACCTGCACATAATCTGTGCTCTTACATAGTTCACATTAAGCCAAAATGGCCAAAGTGTTAAGTGATATACAAGGGTAGGCAAGTAAATTCAAGTATTTACTAGTCTGGAGGGTATATTACTTCCTGGTTTTATAATGACCAAGAAAGAAAACTTGGCTATCTGATTTTGTTTTGCCATTCATTAGCCAATTTCTACAGGTACTAGGGCTGGTTTGACAGCAGAGGAGCAGCAGACCGGTGCCCACAAAGGTGAGGGAAGTTACTCCTCTGGTAAGGACATATAGATAGAAATGAGGAAATGACAAGTTATAGAATTACAGTATTATAGAAGATATGGGTCAAATGGAATTTCCCAAGTTATCTAGTTTATCTCCCTAACTCAGGGCAGAAAATACTCCTAACTGAAAAGCATGATAGTGGTGGTAGATAATACGTGTGTGAAAACAAGAAGGATTAATATGACAGAGCAGCATTAGAAAAGGACAGGAAGTTTTAATTTTATTATGGGAAATTAACCTGAGGCATTTCAAGCATTTTCAAACTGCTTACTAATGCCTCTGATAACTGACACTTTAAATGGCCCTTCGTCAAAGTTTAGACCCTTTCAATTTTTTCAGTAGAGACATGCAATTGCTTTAGTAACACCACACGAAGACTAACATAGAGCATACATCAGTTTCATTTCCTCAGCCTATTTCACAAACCCCTGTGGGACAACAGATGACAAGACAGAAGTCACAGATTTAAAACAGGCATTGCTGTAACTCCCACACCTGGAAAGTGCTGAATATCTCTAAAGACCCATAATCATACTGAGTGCTACAGGTACTCTTCACTTCCCATGAGCTGACAATAACAGACAGCAAAATGAAAAGCCAGCATGCACAGCACGTATCTTACAACTTACAAACTGATTTTCGCTTGTAACCTAACCTTGTTTGAGCTCTTATCCTTAGAATTAAAGAGCAACTTCAACAATTAGGAAAACTTACTTTGTGAGCCAGTAATGGACTGCATTCCTGACTACAGATGACCAGTTTTAAGATAAGACAGATGTGGAACTCATTCTCAAAACCAGTAGAAATTTTTCCCCATCATTATCCTGAAATTTCTGAGAGGATTACATCTGCCTCGCAATTAGAAACTTATTTTTCTATAAAAGTCCAATATCTGAAAATCCAACAGGTCATAAGAAACGTGATTTATAAGCATCAATCCACCTGATAACAATTTGTATAAGTTATCAGTGCTACACGCCTTCTTTTTTTTCCACTTTCTTTTGTGGGGGAAATAAAATGGATTCCTTCTTGGGTAGCTTTAGTGAAGGTTTCTGTGGTACAGCTGCTTTTCCTCGCATAACAGCAATAACATCTATCAAAGGGAAAATAAACAACTGGCTTTTCTGCAATCTTTATACAGCACACAAATTATTTCACATATGTGAAACACTAACCCTAGTAAGTTCACAAGAATTTTTCCATTGGCTTCAGCTGGGCCAGCAATTTACCAATGTTTTAATAGTCAGCTAGCACATAATCCTTGACATCACATAACCTTCTCAATATAAAGCAGAAACTTGTATAGCAATTCCATGGACAAACAGAAATCTATAATTACCAAATAATAACTGTTCATTCTTTAAAGCTTCTACTACTCAGGAATGATGCCCAAGACTTGACATGCTATCGCTTAGTTTTTAAGCAACCTCCTGAGCAAGGAAGAGAATATTTTCTTCTGTATTTTCTTAAACCCCAGATGGAGCAAATCACTTAGCCCTCTTACAGCATAACAATCATCAGAGAATATAAGATTAAGTTCTTGTGCGGGGTGTGTGTTGCCCAGCTGCTATACTATCACTATCCAGGATAACCCCAAAATCTTCATGTTTATGACGAACCTTCATCCTTCAGTTGGTCAGCCTTTTCAACATCCTCCGGTAAAGAATCTGAGAGAGGCAGCGTGTCATTCTGTATGTAAACAAACCAAAATTTTTTAAATTAAAATATAAGCCCTGATTTTATTAAAAATTTCTTTCATCCTGGGAAGCATGTATCAACAAGCAACCAGATTTTCTGCAGGGCACAGGAAGTACAAAAGAACTAAACATCACTGAAACATCTGTAGAAGAGAAAGATAGCTTGCTTTCTACTACTAAAAAAACCTTATGGCTCACCACACATTTTAAAGAAGTCAAAGGGAAGAGAGCCGATATGTCTCTACGTTCTTGGTTTTCTTACGTCTGACTGTCCTATTTGTCTTCATGGTGGTTCCAGTGCTTCCTGTACTGGGGATCCTAGATAACATGTATTATTAGTATGCATTTCTAAGGTTCCCATTTTAAGATTAGTGTTCACAGAGGTGTTTTTAAAACTGAACAACTAAATTATTTCCAGAAGGGAGTGAGAAGCATCAGCAAACCATGAATGACCTCAAGCACTTCACAGACATTTATCTCCGGGAATTGCAAAATGCTTAACTGAAGGATAAAATCCTTCAAGTGAGAATGAGACATCCACTGTTTAGTAATTTTCTATATGGAACTGTCCTTGTCTAGCTGAAATTAATTACTCCCACTGCCCGAAAAGATTCTCTTTCTGCTAGCTTTTACGGAATTTTACTTCTTCCATATTTTCCTGAAGTTTCCACAACATTTTGACCTACACAGCACTTTAAGGTTGTCTATACAATATGAAATCTTAGGACATATTGGCAGAATAACTCTAGAATCTAAATGATCTTACCTTGTGAAAAGAATTTGTGAACATTTCTATCAAATGCTGTGGAGGTGCAAGATGAGTATCTTCCAGATTAATCTTAAACACAGTCTCCAGACACTGAATTGCAACTTACAAACAAAAAATAAAAAATATAAGTCACCAGTTTCTCAATAGAAGTGTAGTTTCACTGATTTATTTATAAAGCTGTTATTCACTTCCTTATTCAGCTAATAAAAGTAGCTTTTTGGAACATACCATCAAATAGAGAGAGGCTATCTGATCCCCATAGAATTGACTTGCTGAAAAATACTATAATCTATAGAGAATCCATACATAGTTCAGCCATTATTCTTAAACCAATTTAAAAGTTTCATTTCAATTTTTTCAATCATTTAATGTTTTTTTTTAACATAAAAATATGAGGATTTAACAAAAGCACCACAATTCATAATACATCTATGCATGTGTCACATACCCCATCTCAAAACACCACAACTGCCATATATTTCTGTGGCATAATAGTTGGAAGAAAATGGCTCATCTTTACTGTGAAGAGTAAATGCAAGATACTTATTACTTTCATTTTTTTTTGAACAAAATATATTCATTTGAAGACACTGTTTATTAATAAAATGCTTCATTAATCACAAGCCTTTATCCTGTAAAAATATGTATATCTGCAGTATCCTTTCCCATGTTCTGTTGTGTAAGGATTAAATGGCCCTCCCAAACCTGCAATAATGCAAATACACTCACAATAAGCAATTCTAAAAAAAGTAGAGCCAAATACCTAACTGAAGTTTTAAATGCGCTCGCCTACTTCTAAGCAAAAGATCAATGGCAATTACTATATACAATTCTGTATATATATCTGTATTCTGTTAATTATAGTATCTTGAATTATATAATTATTTTCCCTATCATCTTGAGAATCTAGTAGAATGTTTTTATTAAGGTGTATCATCTAAATGTTTTAAACTGAAAACTGAGGAGGAACAAAGAAAAGTTTTTGTAAAGCCTAGTTTGAACAGGAAAATGACCTTTTTAACTCGAACTATAGATAACCAGGAGTAGCTGAATTCAAATTAAGTATCAGTAAAAACTGAATCTTAGAATTTAAATTGAATATCAGTCCAATGTTAATATAATAAATAAAATTTGAATTCTTATTTGCATCATAATGAACCCGAACACTGACGCAAAATTAGAAAAGTAAAATTACTGAAAGTTAACAACAGTAAGGCCAGTTTGAGGAGCCTATTTTCTGTGTCACAGCTGGGAGAAAGGGGGAAAAAGTAGAGTTGTAAAATAAATAGTAAAACCTGGAAGATGTAATTTTCTAAAAAATTCTGATAACATACAACAGAAATTATTCAGAAAAAAGTCAAGTATGATACAAAATTAATGTTGATAACATGTAACAATTGAATACATTGCTAAATATGCATATAACTTGCTCCTATATCCTAAAAATGCTAAAAATGTATCAATTTGAAGGGTTCTAAATTACCCAGTAAGAGTACTGCAGAATTTGGGTTAAACTCCTTTGTCTCCTGCTATGTACAAAAACTTAATCCTTGTAAAGTAAGCACTGATTATGCTGAATTCTGAACTATATATTAATAGTACTTATTACCAGGCCTATCATAAAATCAGTGGAATTACGTATCTTGTTTTTCCTTATCTGACTTAATTTAAAGCCACTTGCGATAGTATACTTACAAATTTTTCCCTCAAACTTATTTTCACCTAAAGGCATTCCCTTTCCCTCATTTGTAGTTATGCATAAATTTAAAATATAACCCCCTCCTTTATTTGTCTCAAGGTATTAAGTCTGTGACACCAACTCTCTATCATACAGGAGATTTCTGCAAAGTGCAGCAGTGCAAATTATGCTTAAACAAAATACTCCTGAGTATAGTATTATCACTAGTAAGCATTTCCATGAAATAATCAGTTGTTACAGTGAACTCTCACATTTCTCCTTTAACTGAAAACTGGAATTTATAATCCTTATAATCTATCTATCACAGGTATAACAAAATTAGGAACTCTTACGGGATGAATCCATAGGTTTAAATAATAACCATTGGTTAACATGCAAGCCAACAATAGAAACCTGTGTAAAAATAAACAGCCAAAAGAGAAACTTTTCCAAATCAGAAGATGTATTAAGTTGTGACAAGATCAGTAACTACCTTCTTTTAGTGTGATATAAAAACCTGACACCAGTAAAGGTAAAGGAGTGAAGACTTGTTTTTGTCTGAAAAGTATCTCAAGACACTAGACTGCCAGCATCTTATTACCCCATTATCAATGTGAGGCACTGTCTACAGCCACCAGCCCGATATTATCAGTAAGTTGGGAAAGACTTGCTGCACGATGTGAGCTATTAATCTAAGATTTTTCCCGTGTCTGATTTCAAAGGCCAAAATTATCCATTCTCCCTATTATCTGCATCATCACATACACTTTCAGAGGCATAGGCAGTTTCTGAAGCTTGTACTGACCACCTTGTTAACCAGTAGAGATAACTACCTCCCTGCTGTACACCTGGGGCTCACACAAACACCTACTAGCTGACAACAGGAGCACTTGGGCTATGCTGGAGCCCAGCTCAGCATCCCCAGTGCCACATAGCTCCAGGACTTCTGCTGTCCAAGCACAAGTTGCAAGCAACATCAAGGCATCACAGCAGCCATGCAGGCTGTTGATCATTGAATAATGAATATTAACTGGGTTGCTGAGGCCCCTTTAGTACTTGGTATTTATCTTACACATAACCTTCCTCATCTCAAGTATTACATGCATCCCTCACCTTAAGGGGCGCATTCCACTGTTTTGGAAACACTGCCTTAGAGAAATTCATTGTGGTACATTAATCATAAAAGTAAGAAAAAAAAAAAAAAAATCACAGCTTTGTGCACGTAGCAGAGTTTCTGCTCTAATCCCACAGAAATAGGCGCTATAGACAAGAAAAAAATAGAAACTGTAAACAGGAAAGAAATAACTGCCATTTAAACACACTGTCTAAAATATAACTTGGAAGAAGTGAAGTTTCTAGTTCATACAATAGAGTTGAGCATCAACCATCAGGGATCTATATCACTGCTGTAGATCCTAAGTTGTAGGGGAGTATATTTCTCTGGCCTACCTTTCCCTGCTTTCTCTAAATAAGGCAATTTTATTCATCATGCAAGTACAAAATTCCTAGAGGAAATTTACACTATCATTGACATCGCTATATA
Organism: Haliaeetus leucocephalus; assembly: GCF_000737465.1. Classification (NCBI taxonomy): domain Eukaryota; kingdom Metazoa; phylum Chordata; class Aves; order Accipitriformes; family Accipitridae; genus Haliaeetus; species Haliaeetus leucocephalus. The sequence continues at coordinate 1,659,881 of NW_010973158.1, read as the reverse complement.
ATTCAAACATGCAGAATGCAGGTTATCAATATAAATGGAGTTGGAATACATGCTAGACTTCTATTTTGATAAAGTCTCAATTTTATTTGTATTGTTCTAGTTCTTTTTTTTTTGTGGGGAATGGGAACTGTTTAAATTACTTCCTGGCACAGACACTTAATCATACAATGTTTTATCTTTTCATAGACATCAAGTAGGTACATAAGGTACCAGTGAGAAACAACAGACAAATTGTTTTATCCCTTATGTCTCCACCTAACATTAAACACTTCAAACACGGACTTGGGCTATTGCTACTCCACGTGCACTAAAGATATTTTGCACAACTAAATTGAGTCAATTATTCAGAATGTCTGCCTCCTATCCTCTAACACACAGCATATGGTACCATGCTTTTGGCAGGGTACAGCTCTAAAATTATGATTTCATATCTGTATTAAAATGGTAAATTTTACATTGGCATTTAAACACAACCGAGGTTTTATAATATTTTTTGTTTAGAAACCACAATCTTAAAGCTGATTCCTTCATATAGACATTGGCTAAGGCTGCTCTGTAAATTTTCAGTCATAACCCAACATTTATCAGTTTTATTCTAAAACCCAAAGGAGTACTCTTCATTTCCCATTGTATGATTTCCCAAAACATTGCTTTTTTCATCAGCTGAACATCATCATAACCTGATACAGGTTAAATTTCATAGGTGACTACCACTTTTCAAAAGTACAAAACGCTCCAGACTCTGATGTAAAACCAAATCTTTTGGCTTTTTTTCTTTTGCGAGTATCTTTTGAATATCATGACACAAATGTTTCTTTCTTGCTTAAATTAGTGAACAACTACACTGTAAAACCAATAGACAGTGGAAAGAAGCACACTCCAAGTTTACCTTTTTAAGTTTATGCCTCTGAGGGGCAGGACTTGTTTTGTACCTCAGGAAAGTCTACTCTCCACATCTCAGATTTCAGGTAACTCAGTGATCAACTGCCTGGATGATGCTTATTGCACTGCTGGTCCTAGACTTTCCCCTCTTACCCCCAAATTCCTCCTCTGGCTGAGTGATACAACCACAGACTGCTTGAAAGAGTGCAGAGGTCTTTTAAATAGGTGCTATGAAAAGCTCATTGCAGAATTAAGACTTTTTGTTCTTCTCTTGCTTAATTCCACATTGTGATACCACCTGCCAAGAAGTCTCCAGGAATTAGGGAAAGGAATAAGAGCAGTATGAAGGAGAAAGACAGATACTATAAAGTTACAAAGGCTTAATGAACATCTGTCAACAGAGGAATACAGATAGAAGTCCATCTTTCTGTAGCTGTGTATATAGAGAGATGGGCTTGGATGTATAATAGAAACTATACCATACTGAAAATATTCACTGCCATGCACTATTTGGAATCACTATTCAAGTGAAAAAGAAATGCAATTTATTTATTTTCCATATTCTTAGGACCACTTAGCTTTCTCTCATAAATTACATGGAATTCTTGCAAGTATGAAACGGGAGTTCTTCCCGTATAACAAAACCAATATATGGTAATTGTTTTACTTCTTCCATGGCCAGCACAGCTAATAAGAGACACAAAATACAGAAAGAAACCAAACATGAAAGTAAAGAGAAAAAGAATCAGCAGGCAAAAATTTGTGGGACACATACACAAATCATTACCATAGTCTGCATTATAGCACTGCTTATCTTGATGTGAATCAAAGTATCTGTTGCTCAAAATTAAGATAGTATACATTTTGTAACTTCAGGACATTTTTTAAATGAGAGATGTTTTAAAATTAATAATCTCAAAAACATTAAGATTGTGGTCTTGTTCACAGATAATATTTGGTGGCAGTTTCATTTAGGTCACTCTACTTTCTGTGATAATAAACATCAAGCAATTTAACACATGGGTAGGTATTATACATATACATATATATATATTCGCACCTTTGCCACTTACCTTCCAAGCTTTCTTGTTCATCTGGAGTGAAAGTATCCATCTGACTCTGCTCTCTCAAGAAATGGATGACTGCATAAACCAAGCGTTTGACTGATGACATTTTGAAATTGATGAATTTCTCCTAGGTCTTAAAAACAACAGGATCTCTTATTTCAGAAAAATCAATTCCTGGAGTATTCCAATCTCCCACTGACCTCAGTAAGAAGTACACACAATATACAAAAACTTATCCTTCACCAGAAAGCCTAATAAAGCAATGCCTTGAAACAAGTGGTTAAACTGCATGGATTAGGGAGAACCGCTACAATCATTTAGTCCAACTATCAGCAAAGAGCACAGATTTCCTCAGATTCATTCCCACGGGGGAGTTCACGAAGGCTAAAATAATGTAGCAACTTCCTTTTTTTTTTTTTTTTTAATAATTTGGATTTTACTTCTGAGAAATATGCGCTTGGAAGCAGGAGCACATGCTGAAGTCAAAATCAATTAAAAAGCCACACTGATAAATATAATGGCATAAAGAAACACACTTCAATAAAAGGCATTCTATTCTCTGACACTGTGCTGCTGAACGGTTTATATTCACTTTGGACAAAAAACTGGAACACTGTGACCTCAGTGCACACTTGTGATTAGTGACACTACTGGCTGAGTCTGATTTGCATTCAGCATCAGCTGGAAGTTACATAACTTGGCGGAAAATTTTAGTTCCAACTTTCCAAGTCATTTTTCCTTAAACCGTTTCGATTTAAAAGGGAACAACCTTATCCAGTCGCCCGGGAAAGACAGGCTAAAAAACAAGCGTTAAATGAACGGCAAGACCAGGGCCAAGAAGCCTCGCTGAATTGTTTTCTCTCTACACCCCCCCAGCAAACCGACGGGCAGCCAAGCCCGCGCCGAGGAACCGCCGCTGCGGGGACGCTGAAAAGGCGGCTCCCCGCCCGAGGGGCGGCCGCCGGGGGCACACACCCCCACGCAAGGGCCGAGGAAGAGGCCGCCGACGCGCCCCACGGGACGGGCCGCACGGCGTGCCGCTGGCGGGGGGCGCGCCCCCACGGGCACGGGGGGGAGGGGAGGGGGGACGGCGATCCCTGCGCCCCCCGCCCACCTCCCGGTCCCGCGGCAGGCCCGGGGCCGCTCGCTCAGGCCCGGAGGACAGGTCTGCCCCGCAGAAACGAGGCGCCCCGCCG
>NW_010973158.1:1656278-1656679 GCF_000737465.1 Haliaeetus leucocephalus | reverse complement strand
CCGCCTCAGGCCCACCGAACGCCCGGACGGGGCCCGATCCGCCCCGCCACCCCCGAGCTGCGGGGACGAGACGTTCCGGGGAGGCGGCTCGCAGCCTCCCCGCCCCCGCGGAGCTGCGCTCGCCACGGAAACGGCGCATCGCCCTTACCGTGCGAGACGCGGCAAACGCCGTCCCCGTCCGTGTCCCTGTCAGCGCCGCCGCGGGCGGGAGAGACGAGGGGCGCGAGGGCGGGCGGGAGGAAGCAAGCGGAGGGGGTAGGCGCGTGCGGCGGCTGCGCGCGCTCGCTCGGTAGCGGCGGCGAAGGGCGTGAGGAGGCGGCGACGGAAGCGGATGCGCAGGTCGGCGGCGCGGGGCTGAGGGCTGTGCCCGCGGCCGGCGAAAGGGCGGGGCGGCAGCGGGA
>NW_010973158.1:1572095-1656268 GCF_000737465.1 Haliaeetus leucocephalus | reverse complement strand
CGGGGCGGCAGCGGGAGCGAAGCCAGCCCGTCTTCTTCTTCTTCCTCCTCCCTCCTCCTCCTCCTCCTCTCGCACTGCCCTCCCCATGCTGGCCCTGTGCGCGGGCGCGGCTCGCAGGTAGGCGCGGCGGGGAAGGGGGCGCCTCACGGCCAGCCGCGGCGGGCCGTCTCCGGTGTGGGGGCCGCCTTGACTGGAAGCCGCCGTGAGAGCACCGAGACGCCCGCGGCTGACGGGGAGGTCCTCGTCCCTCCGGGAGCCCGGCCTGGGCTGTGCCCGGGCGTCCTGGCGCGGCGCCGGCGGTGGGGCCTGGCTGACCCCCCTGCGGCCGGGCCGAGGGGGGAGCGGCCGGTCGGCTCTGAGGAGAGAAACGGCCGCTGGCCTGCCGGGTGGGGCGGGCGGTGGGCTGCAGGTGTGCGGGGCGTGCCCTAAGGGGCCAGGCAGACAATAGGACAGGAAACTTTGCAGCCTGTGGGGTTTATTGCCTCAGCTCGTGGCGTGTTTCCCGCAGTCCGCCTTCCCTGAAATAACCTCCGTTCTGTACAACTTCCAGGTGGGCAGGGCGGGTGAGGCGAGGTCTCCGCTGGGTAATTCTTGCACCGAGTATCAGGCGTACCGCAGGATAAATGGGCAGGAAAACAATAGAGTGAGGGCTAGGGCTACAGCAGTGGGGCTCTGCGGCAAGGTGTGTGTGAAGCGAGACCGGGCAATCTGTTTTTAATAGCTTTATAGAAAGGTGTGCCGTTATTTCACGTTATATGAGGGGTGAGATAGGTACAACTGTGTTATCGAAGGGTTTTAAAATACGGGGTTAATTATTCTGTATGTAATAAATACTAGCTCCAAATGGACCCAGAAAACCAGTGTGGAAGAAGGCTTGTAGGCACTTCCAGATGGACTAGGCGAATGACCATCACTGCAGAAATTGAGAGGGCAGAAGAACAGAAGCAAAAGACCAGATTTAATAGGAAATGCGGAAATAGTAGGAGGGTCACAATGTAAATACGTTGTGGTAATGAGAATGGAGCTGAATTTGAGTGTAGAATGAAGAAGCTGGTTACCTCTTGTGGACTTTTGAGAAATGACAGTTGTGTGCTCTACTGCATAAACCTTACCATTTTTGTTCTATTTCACAGCCTTTGTTCAGGTCAAATTGGGATTGAGGGGTACTAGCAGTTAGAAAATAAGATCCAGAATAAATTCTTTTCATCAGGCTCCTGCTGTTGTAAATGAACTGGCAAATTTACTGTTATCGAATCAAGTGCACAACTATTTTTTTTTTCCCCCAATATGCATTTGCATTCTTTTTGTGTAGTGATTTTCACTGTTCTCCATGTTTTGTGTTGATTGTCCTTGTTTGTCCTATAGATTTCTCCAACAAAAAGAAGGAAACGAAAAGAAGGATGGAAGGTTTTTTTTCTTTAGAAAAAAGTTTAAAGGCCTATCTTTGTTTGCAAGTTGTATTTGGAAACTGAAGATACCTCCTTCTTAAGTAATAATAAAGTGTTGGGTATTAATTTAAATTTTTTTTCATCACTTGTTGTAAGTACAGTGGGGAATGATTGCTGCACTTTGTTAATTGTGATTTTTTTTTTTCCAGTTATCATTTGAGTGTGCCCAAATAATTGTTTCACAAAAAAGAGTGATCTTGAATGCCTAATAGTGACCTCTAATTTTCAAAAGTTAATCAGTTGGTCACAGAAATGTTGAATAGGAAAGATTCTCAGCTTCTATTTTTTCCCAAGGGCATCTTAACATGAGATAAAAATGACAGTTCTTAGCAAGTTTGAAGTATCATGCCTTACGTTGAATAAAACTACATTAAGGGTTTGATTTGTTTGGTTAAGATAGGCAGCTTTTGGGAGAGAGACTATTTCCAATTAAATACTTTTCCTATTGGAATACAGAAGATTCGAAGATTAATATTTAGTTCAATAAAATGCATGGAAAAAGGCAGACTGAGAAGCAGATCAATTAAGCAAGCGCAGTAGTCTCTTTGCTTTTTGAGAATATTGATAGAAATAGAAAAAAAATCTGAACAGAAATAGACACAATGATTTAAATAATTTCAGTGTCCTGAAATAATTCTCTAGGATTCTTGAATTCTGGAGTCTTTCTCTGAAAATCTTCAAAATCAGGTTTTTCATAGGAAAATATATGTACATGGACTCTGGAAAAACTAGAATTTGTATGTAAGATCTAATTTTAGATTTCCATCACTGGAAAGAAACACGGAACACTGGCTTTTCTCTCGATGAGGAGGTGAACTAGCAAGAAACTGCAGCTAGGGGAAAGAGGCAGGAGGAAGAATGACATTGGGAGGCAAAGAAACAGGAAGAACTTTTATAGTCACTTTCTTATTTCGTGCTTATCACCATAGTGTGTGCGTATGCTTTCATTAGACTATCAGGTCCAACATCTCACCAATGGCAAGGGCCAGACAGTACACTTGGAACATTTTTCCCTTTCCCTGTGCTCTGTGGTCTGCACAACCTCCTCTGTGTACTGCAGCAGCAATTATTTCCTGTGGTCAAAAGCAACAGCTGCCACCTATCTAACGACAGCAGGCTCCAGAAGAACAATTTGTCTATTGCAGTTTGCAGAAGAGAATTGTTGCCTGGACTGGCTGAGACAAAGATGTCAGGCTCAGAAGCATTTTGTGGACTGAATTTGACCCATGGAGCACCAGCTGGACCACACTAAGCAGTACAATTAATGTCTTTTGAGGACATACCTGTTCTATCATTCTCTCTATAAAGGAAAAAAATGCCTTGCTTGGAAAAAATTCTTTTAAATGGTTTGGTTTAGTTCAAAAGCCTGTAATTTCTTTTACAGGAGCCAGGGTCAGGTACCTCAGAAAGCATGTAAGATAGGATGAACGTTCAGTACTATATTTTCAGAACAGTCTAGGAATTGAGGACTTCCCAACACAAAAAACAGTTGTCCCATGATCTTGTACAAAAATTTGTCCAGTAGTACCTTTTTTATATTGAAACTGCCTCCTAAAACTGTGTTTGATCTCCTCCTGAGTTATGTTGGAGGCGACAGGGGAAAAAATGATCCCTGTTGATTCTGTCCGTCCTCTTCATGATTGCATAAATCTCTGGAGTACTTCTTCTGTTCTGCCTTTTTTTTTCCCCCCCTTTTTTGGCAGGGGGTGTCCAGTATGAAGAATCCGGTCTAGTTAGTTGTTCTTTGAATGGAGTCCATTGCTCACTGCAGCTGATTGTTACTAACTCATGATGACTTGATGGAACAGGAAAATGTTTTGGCAGCTGGGAAAACAGAAGATGAGAGAGTTTATAAGCGTTGGGAAGATCAGACCTGCACGTAGTATGTGTGTGCTTCATTACGGAGTGGTATAATGGATCTTTGTGTCTTGTTCTCTGCTCCACCTTTACTAAATCCTATCGTTTCCTTCTTTTCAGCTGCTTTTTGGCTGATGTTTTTGTTAAACTGTTATGTCTCCAGAATGGTTAGATCAACTCACAGCTCATCACTGTGTATAAAAAGTCAGAAGTGTGTGTCACTTCACATTTATTAAGACTGAAATTCACCTTGTTAGTGGCTTTAAACTTTACTCAGTGTTGTGACATTCTTCACATCTCTTTGTGGCCGTGTTTAGTACACTACATTATCATCAGTAAATTTTGTCACTTCATTAATACCACCTTCTTGTAGATGAGGTATAAATATGTGAAAGAATACAGAACACAGCATGGAACCCTGCAGGGCTCCACTGGTCACCTAGTTGCATTCAGAAAAGTGAGCAGCCATTTCTGTTTATTTCCTAGCTTTTAACCATTTATCCGTAATAGAATCTCCCTTCTCATCATACAGCAGCATGGTCTCTTTAGGACCTTTTGGTCAGCAGTCTTTGGAAATCAAAGAGATTATATTAACTGATCTCTGTCTATTGTGACTTCTTCAAAAAATTCAAATAGATTTGTGAGTCTAGATTTCCATCTGTAGAGGAGAGTCTTTTCCGGTACATGTTATATGTAATTAGATTAGGGAGGCAAGGTGAGGATGGGTGGAATTACACTTGTCTCTGACCAAAATACGATTGTGTGTGTGTGTGTGTGTGTGTTCATCATACCTTCTCTAAGAGTTCTGTCTTTAACAGAGACACTTTATTTCTGCTGTAGAGTGTTAAATGAGTGAAGTTCTTGGCCATACTCATCATGCTGGAACAATCCTTCATGTAGACTGGAACCAGCCTGGGAAGGACTCAAGTGTTGTTAAGTCACTATTCACTCAAAAGCCAGAGCAGAAAGCAGGCTTCATTTGCTTGCCTAGTTTGTGGTGTTGAGCAGGCACACTGTAGCACAGAGCGCTGTTTGGGATTTTACAAGCATTGAAACAATCACAGCATGCTATAACACACTTTTCCCAAGAAGAACAGTGACTTAAAATGGTGCAAGTGAGAGAGATTAGGTCATCATCTGCCATGAAAGCATAGTTTTCCAACTAACTAACTAGTGATGGCAAAGAACATTTCTCATCACTTTGACTGTATGAAACTTAAGATTCAGTAGGAAATCAAAGAGTATTTCAATGGTGCAAGCTGAACTGATTAACTGCGGGTGTATATCAAAGAAACCTTTTGTGTTTACAGGCCCTCCTCAATAGTTTTCTCTGGCCTGCAGTACCCCTTCTTTTTTAGTTGGAGTCAACAAGCTGTTTTTCATGCATTAGCTTACTGCTTTCAAGTACTGAACTATCCTGGCAGTCATAGTGTGTGGTGTTTGCACTTTATCTGCTGTTTATATTGCTGGCATGATAGACATATGATAGATGCTTATGCAGCAGCACCTGAGAGCACTGTAGGGCCTTAAAAGCAGTATTTTTTCCACTGTGTTTCCATGGTTCACCTGATGGTAGAACCAAACAGCAAGATAACCTTAATGAGCACCTCCTGCAATAAGTTCAGTGTAGTACACTTACAGTCTGTGTGCAAATGTTGAAAAATCTCTCAACTTCTTCCTAAGATCCTCCAAGCAAGTTGTGCTGTGATGGAGGTTTTCTGTGACACAGAATGGATTCAGTTCACAGAATGGGTTTGAAGCCTAGTTTAGCAGCCCTAGTAATTTGGGGGTTTGGTTTGGGTTTGCTTGGTTGTTTGGGTGGTTTTTTTCCTAGAACCATGGATACCATAATTTTAGAGATCAGACACTCTGCAGAAACAGTACCCTGACCCTTCAATGTGTTCCACTCCAGATTACTGTGTGGAGGAAATCACCTCCTCTTATGAATGTCAATCAGACCAGTTTCCAAATTCCTTTTGTTTAAAGTTGGAAGGGCCTGGGGGAAAGGGGAGAGGATGTAAGTAAATTGTAACATGTTATGCACATGTATGAGTTCCTATTTAAGGTCTGGATTTGTGTTAGTTGCCACAGAGTGCCTTTTTCAATTACTTTGCTGTTGATGTTAATTCTATCAGAGAAACCAGTAGACATTGGTTGCCAGATAGTAAGGTCATAAAAGAAGCACTGAGGGTAATGTATGTATCAATAAAGATTTTAAAATGTTTGTATAACTTGTAGCTTTTTTTACTTGCTCACATTGATCTGAAGAGCTAAAAGAGTATCTAAGTATCTAAGTTGCAGAGAATCCTTTTTTTCTGAAAGATGTAGTGACAAAATTAATGGTTTAGTGTTAAAAGGCACTAGATTTTCTGCTATTCCTTCAAATGCATCTTGAGAAAAAAAGCAGTTTCTAATGGCAGTTATGGAGCTTTAAATAGGAAGTACTAAACATGCTATCATCTTGCTATAGTGAGAGCTGTCTGTGCCAAACACTTTTCTAAGGAAAATGGCCGAGGAATTCGAGGCATGTATTCACTGTTCCATACACTGTCAAGAGCCAAACAGATGAAAGGACTGAGAAGCGAAGTGTAACAAAGACTTCAGATGTGTTTGTCCAGCAGGAAAAAGTGATAACTTATATTGTGGGGCTATAGTCTCATTTCTTTGGCTCAGTCGGAGTAATGCTGCCCTGTGATTAGCTTTGAGCTGTTTAACTGTACTTTGCTTGTTCTGTCTTGGATTTTTTTTTTTTTTCCTCCCATTCATGTTTTTGCTTTGGGTTACTCAGTCCTCTGCTTACTTTGCTTGATTTTGTCCTTGCTTTACTATAAAATATACAATTACTTCTTGTCTGGAACTGTGAGTCAAAAGTGAAACAATATGGAGATATATTTAAAACTCAAGCAAGAATTAAGGATCTCTAAGTAGCACAAAGACTTTAGTCTATAAAATTTCTGTCTTAAAATCCATCCTGAGAACAGAGACTGACTGCAGTGTATCTTACATTGTTAGATGCTGCTGAATACTCATTGTGGTTTGTTTCTGAAATGCTTTTTAACTTCTTCATATAAAGAAAAAAAAAAGTAATCCATTCCATATGAGGCTTTACTGTTTTAAAGCTTTGGTTAAACCGTGCTTGTCTGCTATCATTTATATATGTTTGGTAGCACTTGAGTCTTACTTTCAGAGAGATGCCAACATATGGCATATTATTCAAGTACTAAATAATTGTCCAGAGGCAAACTGCCAGTTTTTATATTGCCTTAATGGGACATGTCTAGTTTTGGGGGGTTTGTTGTTGTTGTTTGTTTGGTTTTTTTAACAAGGCCACTAGGTGGAGTCAAAACACTGGGACGCTGTGAGTGTTGATTACGGCTACCTGATGAATATGGTCTTGCTGGCTTCCAGCAGGCAGCCCTGCTTCTCCTGCAGCCTGTAAGACTACGAAGTGTTGTTTAACTCAGATCTGCTGTTTCAAAAAATAGAAAGACCAAAATGGTCGTCTTGTTGTTATTAATTTTAAATTGGCAGCTTTTACAAAGATTTATACAGTAAATTACTGATTGAAAAAGTTGTTCATTGTGTTCATCGTGATTTGCAAATCTGCTCTTGCTTATATCCATAGGAATGTCCCCTAAAGTATATGTAAGGTACAGCAAGAAAAGATTGTATTTATTTGCCCTTAGAGTATTAAAAAACTAGAAGATGACTAAGTTACCTGAATTTGAGATGCCGCCCCTCTCTGTCTTTCTCTCTATATTCTTTTTTAAAATCTTGGCTCCCACTTTACCCCTGAAGCTGTTATCCCCGTTCTTTTGTCAGCAGCGAATATAGTTTTCCATCCTACACGAAGCTGATATACTCCAATTTTTGTGTGGCTACATGGAACTGTCAGATCTATTAGCAAGTACAGTAAACTGGTCTGTATATATATTTTCCAGAAATACACTTGTTAATACACTTTATTCTGTAAAATTATACTTGTCATTGTAACTAATACTGTTTAGGTGAAGATTAATTTGCAAACTGGAAGTACCATTAAAGAGTCTTGGATGGACTCATAGCTATCAATATGTAATCAGTTAAATGAGACAGCAGGCTTAAATCTTGACTGTATTATAAAGTGATTATCAGTACTAGGACCAGACTGTGGACAAGCTTGCAGGTTTTTGTATTTTCTAAAGCTGCTATTGCCCTTTGCTGCTTCTGCTTCATAATTGTGGGTTTCTTATTTTTTTTTAGTACCGTCAATGGAACACGCCAACAAAGGGTTGCTTGGTGTGTACCAGTCACGGAAAATGTTTCTAAACAAAACCAGGCTTACATAAATGTTTAATACGTTTAAAATACTGCACAAGTTAAAAATCAGTCTGTAAATTCAATTGCTTTCTTTGTCTTTGCAGCAGTTATATTGGCCACTCTATTGCTGTAACAGAGTATTGTAAAGGTCCTTCTCCTTTCTAAAATCAAATCAAATTTATATTTTCCAGAAGCAGCAAGTAATCAAACTGCAGATTTGTTGGTAAAATAAATTACCTGGCATTCTAGCAAAAATAACAACAATTGTAGTCTGTAACTTGGAAGCTTTGTTTTTTTCTTAAAAATCCTCTTTTAGAAGTAGCTACTAAGCTTTAAGTTGTTACTAAACTTACACTGCTTTTGGTAGAAATTATCATTCTTACTGCTTTGGGGATTGGCAGATTAATACCATAATTTGTAAGAACAGCTGCTTCTGTAATACTCTGTTGTAGCTGAAAGTCCAAACCAAACCTTGTGTGCCTTTCCTACTGAACTTCTAGATGGATGAAGCAGTGCACAAATGCATAATATATTTCAGTCTGCCCCATATGTCATTCCACTGACATTATTAGATGCTATAGGACTCACCCAAGAAAAAGGTAAGCGCAAGTTGCCAACAGAGGCCAGTTGGACGCCTTTTCCAGTTTATATCTGGGAAGTTGAAGTTTCCCACAGTGATACAATTTACTTTAATATTTTCCCTCTAATAACATGTCAAGAGTAGTTGCAGGGCATTTTTTAAACAGTCATACTATCTTAGCTATACTCTTCCTTCTTGTTTCTTTATAGTCTATTTAATCTTTAATTTTGGCATTGTTAATAGTTAGTAAATTACCAATTTTATTGCAGTATGATACATGGAGTTTGGGGAATTTATTTATTTAAAGTTTTATGTAGAGAAACAATATGAAATACTAAGCCATGAAATAAATTGCCAAGATTTCACTTGTGCTTGTACGTTGTCTTTTATTAATCTGATGTTAGTTACATAGGCCCTAAGTACAATCTGATTGACTGGTGGCAAGGTAACAACACATATCAGTAAGTGGTTAATTGAAGAATTGCATGTAGTGATTGGTTTTATGTGAAATGTTACATTATGGGTTTTGAAGGCCCACCTTTGTTTGGGCAATTAGAAAGACTTGCAGGTCTTTCTGAGTTTGTAGTGCCTTTGTTAATCTACATAAATGACTGCTTCCTTGTATCAGCAGGAGGATACAAGTATCAGCATTTCAAAACCAGACAGTTCTGTGTTTTCCTGTCTCTAACAGATAGACAACAACTTGCTGGCATTTATGGCAATCATTTATGCAACTGTCAAATTTGTGTGTGTATTCCTCAATGCAACTAGCCAACATACTAAGAAAATCAGGTGGTGTCTTTTTGTGGTATTTAAAAGTAGTGCTCTGCGGTAATTGGGGAGCCTACATTCAAGTTCATGAAATCAGTTCAACTTTAATTACTGCTTAAACTTGTTGCACAGGCTTAAATTAATATAATCTGTTGGTGCTTTGAGTGTTTTAGTGTTTGTTTCTGACAATATGTAGTTGGTCAGTGACAGGGCTGTGTCTTCTGCATGTCTAGGTCAAGGTAATGAATGACAGAAAGCTGTAGGTTCCCTTTAAAAAAGAGGTATCTGCTTCATAGCCTGCACTTTAGCATAGTTGTCAGCTTTTATGTTGTTCAGGCTGGTTTTTTTCCTTTGATTCTATTTTACTTTTATTTGTACCTTAATTTGGCACATTTCATATTCTTTTTTATGTTCTTGGGGAGGGGTGGGGTGTAGAGTTCAGAGCCTTGAACCTCTTTTTGAGGAGGTTCCCCTTCAGCTCCCATGAGGTTGTACAAGAGCTATGCTAGCAATGTGTGGAAAAACTAGACATAGGGCAGTCCAGTGGGAAGCTGTTTGTGACTTAATGAAGTACTGTTCTTTAAAGGATTTGTAGATTCAGGGTAGGATTCAGTGGTTTTGGGAGGTGGGAAACATGCATTCTCAGAAAGCTAATACTTAACATTTTGCTTTCATGAAAGCAGCTTCATTTATCATAAACTTCTAATTGAGATTCGAAGTTTCAGTAGTCCAATGGAGAAGCTACTAAGGCATTAATGTCAGAACTGAGTTGGTATCAGAGAGGCAGAACAGAGGTGGAAGGAATATTCTTTATTCAGGATTCATTTTGAGTTAAATCATCAATTTGCTGGACATTGATGTTTCTGTAAGCCAGTAGAAGGGAAAAGTAAACCTCTCTCCCACACTGGTTTGGGAGGATTTGAAGAAACTGTGGTAGCAAGGAAAAAAAAATTCTCAATGTAAAGTGTAGATGGAAATGCCACCCGTATACTGGGCTGCATCAAAAGAAGCACGACCAGCAGGTCGAGGGAGGTGATTCTGCCCCTCAACCCTGCTCTCATGAGACTCCACCTGGAGCACTGCGTCCAGCTCAAGTCCTCAGTACAGGAAAAGACAGGACCTGTTCAAGTGAGTCCAGATGAGGGCCGTGAAGATGATCAGAGGGCTGGAGCACCTCTCCTGTGAAGACAGGCTGAGAGAGTTGGGGTTGTTCAGCCTGGAGAAGAGAAGGCTCCAGGGAGACCTTATAGCAGCCTTCCAGTACCTAAAGGGGGCCTACAAGAAAGCTGGAGAGGGACTTTTTACAAGGGCATGTGCTGATAGGACAAGGGGTAATGGCTTCAAACTGGAAGAGGGTAGATTTAGATTAGATATCAGGCAGAAGTTCTTTACTGTGAGGGTGGTGAGGCACTGGAACAGGTTGCCCAGAGAAGTTGTGGATGCCTCATCCTTGGAAGTGTTCAAGGCCAGGTTGGATGGGGCTTTGAGCAACCTGGTCTAGTGGAAGGTGTCCCTCCCCGTGGCAGGGGGGTTGGAACTTGATGATCTTTAAGGTCCCTTCCAACCCAAACCATTCTATGATTCTCTGAAATGTTGTCTTTCATTTTTGTCTTGCATAAAAATAGTTTTGGCTAGGTTATTTCTACAGAATTCCTCCTATAGATGAGTAAGCCTTTTAACAAAAAGTCTTACCTTCAAACAGAAGTCCTGTGTGCAGCTCTCTTTGGATTGTTGGCATTTCACTCTTCTGCTTTGTTCTTCCTTCAGGCTAAAATTGCCTATCCTTTTGTGCGTGCTCCCTGCATTGTATGCCAAAACCTATCTGAGCACTTATGCACATACCAGACTGGTTTTGCAATAAAATTAGTACAAGTACAGTGGCTAGCGTTAGAGAAAAAGGTATTTGGTATACAATAGTGTGAAGTAAACATCCCTTTTAGTGGCAAGCTCTGTGTGTGTTCTTGTATCTCTTTAGTTATGGTTGAAAATTTTGTCATTATTACCATAACAACATGTGATTTTTTTTTATTTTTTTTTTTTTAGATTATGTGACTGAAATAGGGAGGCAGATAGTAAGTCTCTGCCAACCAGAGATCCTCCTATGATGCTCATATGATCTTCCTATGATACTAAACATTGCAGCAAGCTTTACTGCTTGAATGCCAGCTGTCTTTTAATTACTATCAAATTATCTGCCTCAGCAACTACTTCATATATAACTGAGCTATTAATGTAGTGACCAGGTGGACATCTTGTTGACTGTGTGGGTTTCTATTAGCCCCACTTCAGTCAGTTACCTGAGTCTGTATCCTTCTCCTTTATACAACCAAGTTGAGTGCTCATTTGTTGGGGTGGGAGGGTAGAAGCCTGTATTTCTGAAGCCCTCATGGCTCCAAGTCTCTCTCTTTTTTCTTTTTTTTTAATAATGTCAAAAAGATTAGTGAAAAGGCAGCCATTGATTGGGTAAGATCAGTTACATATGTAAACTCTTCTGCTAGCTAAAGCTGAAATATAGTTGATTTATATAATCAGGATTAATAGTACATAAATTACAGTAAAATTACGTACCTCTTCTGGCAATAGTGTGAAACTGTCTGTTTAAAATCCACAACAATTAAAGGAATACATTTTCAGGTAAGTAACAATTAGAAGTTTTCCTCCCATGGCTGATTGTGTGGTAAACATCCTGTATGAATATAAAACTATTTGTTACAATGAACATGACTTTTTTGTGTGTCTTGTTTTGTGCATCTTTGCAGTTCTTGTTCTTAATAATCTAGAAATCACTGTCGGTTTTATTCCTTATTTCAAAAATGCAAATACTGTCTGTTTCTGTAGAGTTTCAGTAACTGTGAGTCTTACTGTCTGGTTTTGTCAATACCAAAGTTTTTATCCCTGTCCAGACTTGGTCATCCTCTAGATAGAAAAGGTACAAGACAGACATCTGATTTATTTAAATAGACTTAATTGATAGACATCTGATTTATTTAAATAGACTTAATTGATAAGGGTAACGGCTGTGTATGGTCCTGCTGAACAAGTTATGGCTCTAAAAAGGACTTTGTTCTTGCTTCTAAAAATATTCTGTAATTAAAGGTCTCTTGCCTTTTTTTTTTTTAATGTTTACTGTAAACTACCTCTTGAACTAGAAAATTGCTATGCAAAGATAATTTTTATACTTTCAGGTCCGTTGGGCCACGGCTTGTGTTGACAATGACATTAGGAGCAGAAATTACTAGCCAGCTCAAGGCTTCTTCATACATAGCAGCAGGCCAAAACCTTTTGAGATGGGACCTGTCACCAGAGCAAATTAGAACAAGAACAGAAGAACTAATCAGGAAGACAAAGCATGTATATGACAGTGTCGGGATGCTTGATATTGCAGAAGTAACACATGAAAATACTGTACGGGCCTTGGCAGATATAGAGGTGGAATATGCAGGTTAGTGTACGCTTTCTGTGATTCTTTCTATAGGGCATTTCATCTGCACTTAAAGAAACATTGAGAAAAGATAGTTTTTGCTTGCAGTTCTGATCCATGCAGTTCTCATGTAGAATGTGTAGGGACCTCTCAAGGGTCCTCTGGTCATAATAACCTTTCAGGACCTCTCAGCAATATATAACATGATCAGCTACAAAGTCCTGCTGCTTTATTCTAGAGACAAAAACAAGGATTAGCAAAACTGTGCTGTTGACTGCTTTGACGCATCCAGAGAACTGCATTGGTCACCTATTTTCTTTTTGCATGTGAAGCTCCACACAGTTACATTTTTCTTTTCCAGCTGTGTACAACCGCTAGGGCACAGTGTGCAACAGTGTAGACTACAGAATCTGTGGTGTGTACAAACCTGATACGCAGTGTTTTTTTCAGACGCTGCAGAATCTGAGACAAGCAAGTCAAATGGAACAACGGAAAGGTTGATAAGCTCCTACTGGAGAAAATGTGAGGGTTGAGAATGGGGGAAGACTGCTTTACTTGCTCACTTTTATATTATGGCCTTCAAGGCCTTGAAGAATCCAGGGAGAGGTATTGGTCATGCAGTCATATCTAGATTGTTCTGGATGAATTATCAAGACCTACCAATACATGGCTGGAGTTTAATGGTCAAACACAGGTCATTCAGTTAATTTGTTAATAATTGTCAGTCAGAGGAGATAAGAAAAATAAAAGTGTGTCTTGGGTAGCTCTGTTTTGGAAAACCTATCAGATGGTGACTGCATGATCCTCAAAAAGTAGTCAGTGTAATAAAATGTCAAGTTCTCTTAAATCCTCTAAAAAAATCTGCAGTAGCAATAGAAGCGCTGAAAACAGCCAGCGTGGCTTGGAACAAAGTCTTTGCCTAGCAATAAAGAGCAGCCTGCAGCTCAAGTGATTGTACTGTAATATTAGTCTGGCTTTCACATACTTAGAATTACAGTTTAGGCACATCCAGTGAATTGACTGGAATTGATACTGGCAGAAAGACTGAGTAATCTTCACTCAGACAGCTTCCTGTCAGATTCAGTTTTAATTATACCAATGTATTTGGTATAATTATTGTAAGCCTTTTCACCAAGGTATAAAACTCTGGTTTAAATTAAATTAGAAGGAAAATCTATGTTTGATTCAGCAAATAGCGGCCATCGGCCTCTCAGCATAGCCACCAAGACTTGCATCTACCAAGATGTACTTTTTTTCTTTATGTGTTATTGCAGTAGTGGGTCATATGTAAGCTTTTAATGCTAATCTTCAAAGCTGTATGTGAAATTAGCATGACTTACCTGTGAAACAGCCCATGGCATATGATAAGGATGTATTACCACAGTAAGACTTCCATTAAAACCTTGGATCTTTAAGGCCTGTGTGTCCTTTTCACATGTACATGACAGACCTCCCCCAGTAAGAGAAGTGTATTATCTGAAAAGACACAGGCCTTACATTTCACTTGGAAGCTGCCAAAACCCACTTCATCATTTTGAAACATCTTGGCATGAGGACAGGAGCGGGGCGTTTGGGGGGCAGTTTCCTATGGACTTTAAGAAGAAACATATGCCCATGTTTGCCTTCCAAAGGTATCTGAAGGGCTGAGAGTATCTCAGGGTTTGATAAACCAACTTCAGATTGCATGAAATTACAAAGCTCTAAATCATCCTAGAAATGTTGTTTCTCTAAAATGTGCTTTTGGGAAGGTGGAGGGGAGTGAAATTATAATTGGGTTTTAATTAAGTTAACTCAACTAAGTCATGACGATTCATTTCTATTTTAGCATTTCTATTCAATGTCATTATAAGATGCAATATTCCTTTAATAAGCAGGGATTTACTTAATCACAGAAGTGTATTCTAAAAAAGTAGCATTACTCAGCTTCTGATCTCTAGAAGTTCAGAATACATAGACAGCATCTTCTATCTTTGCTTTATTGGTTCTCCTTAAACACAGAAGAGAAGATGGGGATTTGACACCGTTCTCATAACAATGTAAAGATAACTTCAGGACACATGGGCCTCTTTGAAAGATTCAGAGCTTTTCACTTTAAATGCTAACATGGAAGCATCTGTGCCAGCCATGAAACAATGGCAGTCTTCAATTACTAATGGTTCATCTTTCAAAAATTATGTATTCTATTTATACACCTTTCAGTTGATTTTGTAGAATTAAGAAGATGAGATAATTAGGCTTGGGTAATACATAGTGTCTGTAAAATGTTTATTTGTTATAATGGTGTGCGGTTTTGTCCTTTCACCTGTTCATTTTTATATTATCTGTAATCACTTTATTTGCTTCAAGCCTGATCTGAAGTGTCAGGTTGTTTCTTATGTCTTCTATAAATATCAGAAGGGGGGAAGTTCCTTATCCTTAAAGCATTTATAGCCTTTTGTATAAGTGTTCATTGCCTTTTATTTAAACAGTGGAAAGAAGCATGTTGGATTTTCCCCAGCATGTCTCACCTGACAAAGAGGTACGCTTAGCAAGTACAGAAGCTGACAAAAAGCTTTCTAATTTTGATGTGGAGATGAGCATGCGAGAAGATGTGTTTCAGAAGATTGTTTATTTGCAGGTAAATCACAACGATATCTGCATAACTTGTGGAAATGTAGATAAAATTCCAGCAGTGAAAAACGTTTCTCTAAAGAAGTTAGTATCCACAGCACTTTTCAAGATCCCCATCACTGTGTGTGTTTCCCCTGTGTCTATACCAGTCAAATCTTTCCAGTGGGACACGGCTATACAAAAAGGCTGTGGTTCCACAAAAACTTAAGCCAGTGTAACTTGGTGCTCCCACAATTTGTGTCTCATGTCTAGGTGTGTATATCCTCTCTCTCCATTGCAATAGCTTTGACTTCTGTCTAATCTTCCAATGAGCTGGTACAAGGAAGCTAAGCTAGCAGAAGTAAACCCATCAGGAAAAATAAAACATATTGTTTCTGCTGGCTGAGCTCCCTGAACTGGTTTGCCCAGAGCATCACCAATGTGTGAGGAAGAAAAGAGGCAATATAGCAATGTATTTAGGTTGGCTTACTGCTTTTGAATTGGTGTCCAAAATTGTGCTTTATTGAAGTAGTGGAGAAACTGAAATTTTAAAGTTGAGTTTTAAGTTATGAAAGTTAATGAGAACATATAACTGGGAGTGACCCCCCAAAATTACCTCTTTTGATCTGCTAATTATAGACAGCTACGTTGTATACACCTCATGTTGCATAAGCCTCAAAATAAAACTAAGTCAAAAGGTATGTTAAACTAGCTTCTATCCCTTTTGTGTTTCTGTTTAGCTTCCCTTCTAACTGGGCACCTACAAGTATCTTGTATTCTTCATTCAGACAGTTTATTTTGTAGCTCAAACAGGAAGAACATTTGTTTTTGTTCAAATGCATCTAGTGACATTTAGTAATAATTTTCCAAAAGTGTAATTTAAAGATAATGCAAGGAAGCTATCTGCTGTGCTTTGGATGTGAATCTTCTCTTTCAACCCCATCGATTTTTAACCTTCTTGTGATGCTGATAATATATTGGAGCCCTATTTCTTGGAGTTGTTGTCTATGCTTTTTGCAGCATTGGCTGGGAACCAGAATAATATTTGCAGGGCCTTATTAAAATGCCTTCAATACCATTGTCTTCTATTGCTGTGTTTTCTAGGCATATTTTCAAGTGTTCTTCTCTAGCTGGGTGGTGGTGTTTCTGTGTTTGTGGAGGTATTTAATAGCCCCATTTTGAGGACCTTCTGTTGTGTATTGGCAGATAGTGCCTTATGTTGATTTTATCCCTCTCCCCCCGTGCCTTATGTTGATTTTTTTTTTCCCCCTGCTCTGTTGCTAATAATTAAAAAGGTTGATATTTATTTATTATTTGCTGTGATTTTCCCCATTCTCCAGTACAGTATACATGGATACCTTTAGGACTAATCTGCCATATCTGTGTATTGATCTGTTTTTAATTTACAGGAATTTCTGATAGTAGCTAGTGAAAACTGATTGCTGTTACTCCCTAGTATTACTTTCTTAGAATCTTTTTTTTTTTAACATCTTTTTCATTTGGTGCTTTCCTACGTCATTTTCCTTTGCAGCAATACTTGGCTTCATAACAGTTACAATAGTTGCTTAAATCTCCATTTAATTTTTTTCAGAGATTTTTCTTGGCTTACCTCAGCATGCAAGCATGTTTTAGTATTAGTTTTCCAGAGATGCAACCTCTGAGCATGTATCAACTTCGTAATAACTATGAAAGTAGTAGCAGTTTTTGCTGTAGAACAGATGTGAAATTGCCAATAGTGCCAGACTGATCAGTTCTTGCTATTTCCAAATCACAAACTTCTTGTTAATTTTTGCTAAATTTCTAATGCCTTTTGTTAGAAACTCTTAGGTGAAAAGTCCGGTTCCAGGAGCCCATAAAAAAAAGAGACTTCCAAAACCAGAAATGTTTTGCTGAAATAATTTTATCAGTTTAAATGAGCCAGCAAAACATTTTGATTAAATCAGGTTTTTCATGGCTTCACTGAGGATTTAATAGTTCAGGTATATGAATTCAGTTTCATGATCCAGCACAGGGGCCAGATTAAAATGTGGTGAGGAGAATAAGGGCTGTCACACTCCCATGTTATTTATAATACAGTCAGTCCACTAAAAGATGATTAAATCTGCTTGATCTCAGTGACATCCTGAATGTTTTTGCTCCCTTTAACAAGGACTACACTTTTCTAAGTTAACAACTGTTTAGTATTCTTTCTAATTTCTGTTTTATTTAAAACCTGTTGGTAGTGGAAGATGTGTGAGGTTTTTATATTTAATTAAAAAAAAAAAAACAACAAAAAAACAAAAAAACAAAACCTGAAAATAATCTAGTCTCTTTCTTTTCTCCACACATTAGGGGAAAAAATTCCTGCATAAATTTATGTTGTTCAATATGCTCCAGATCTTATTCTTTAGAAAACTTTTGTTTTGGGGTCTGAAACTTGGAATGAAGGTGAATTTGGTAGTGAAACTATAATTTTAAATTTTATTACTCCTAACATCTGCACATGTTGGCTAGCAGAGGCATGCTTAAGAATGTTGCCAACCTTCTCCACCCACATGCCCTCAGGAAACTCAGCCTGATGTAAACAGCTGCTGCAGTTTTTGTTCATGATATTCTAAGTAGGTTTTGTTTCTTACTCTGCCTGAAGATTTCTTCGTAGAATAAGGTAGCATGGTTGTCCAAAACAAGTACAAAATGGTATATAAAATCATCAACCATGACCATCCTAAAACTTTTGGAAAGTTCCAACATTTCATGTGTGTAGTATATTCGAAATTAGCGCTTCTGTTGCAGAAATTGTTCATCAAAGAAACACAGGATGACATAGACCATCCTGACCAGACTGAAATTCAGAGATGACCACAGAACACCCTTGGTTCCTGCACCTATGAGGGTTTATATGCTTGCTTATCCTTAAAGATCTGACAGGTCTTTTTGAATGTGTGTCACCCTTATCTTAAGCATGTCTGTGATGCAGATAAACTTTACAAAGGCTAATATTAAGACTAGAAGCTATTTAACATTGATTTCTTTTGAAGTGTATGGAGAGATGTGTAGTCATCAAGAGAAAGATGAAGAATACTAACTTAGTTTTTTCCTCCTTTTTCCTAAAAGAATCCTTCTCTTAGCTTTAGAAGGAGCTAATATTCATTGCATTTAAGGGCTTAAAATTAGTGTTTGTGAATTCCCATCTGCCTAAAGTCTTTGCTAGGTTTGGGCCCAGGAGATGACAGTTCCATGTGCCCAATGGAGGGGCTGGGAGATCCCACACAATACCTGAATAAGTCAGTGACACTTTTCACAATCCTCTGTCCTTAACTGTGACTGTAATAAAACCAGTGTCTTTTTATAGAGTTTAGAGTACTCAATTTTTTTTTCTCAGCCATTCTGGTTTTGAGCCTTGCAGCACAGTTAGCACAATATAAATGTTCATGTAGTGACTATATCTGCATTTTTCACCTCTACCATTTTGCAGTCCTGTTTTTTCTGTCACACTGGCCTTAGGTCAGAAAAAAGAACCCTGGAATTGTGTGTTGTCCTGTGGAAAAACAATATGTGAAAATTCTGATCATTACAAATATTTTTGTACTCAATATCACAGCATTGATGCTCCTAGCATAAATATGCTCCAAGCAGTGCTTGGTAGCATAAAGAGAGTATTCTTTGCCAGAAGCAGAGCAGGAAGCCTGAGTGTTGTAGGGAGTAGGGTAATAGCATTCTTTTATCTTTGTGTTGGGAAATATTCTGTGTGGCTTGCCTTTTGCAGTTATCACAAATGAGAATGGAGATGTGAGGTTTGACTTGGAGAGGACAGAGGGCATGATTTTCTTCACTCACTTTCTTCCTCAAAAGAGATTTCCACTTTTTACACCCTTTTTTTAAAACCCAACCAAAAAAAAAAAAAAAAAAAAAAAGATGGGTGAGTGCTGCAAAAGAATTGTAGCCATGCTGAAGGGTACACCGTGCAATCACATGGCTGAGTCACCATTGACTTTAGCTGTGTGGTGACCTATAGTAGTTAGATCATCCTTTCATGAGTCTATGGATTCTTTTAAAAATTACCTGTAAACAGATAAAATTAAAAACATGCATCGTTCATGGGAAGTATTAGTATCGGAAACTAAGTTAAATGTGCCTATTGCTTTAGAAAAGTTAGCTTATCGGAAAGTGAAGTGATTGTTGTCATTTTTTTTCACTGGACCTTGAAATTCTTGTGTATAGACTATTGGTATATGCACAAAAGTTTTAGGCACAATTGTACTAGTGCTTAGCAGTCCTGCTGTAGCACAATGCTACTGGGACTTGTGACTCTTTGCAGAGTGAAAACAAAGCTAAACCATTCGAAGTTCTTTCATGGTTCTAAAAAACAATTTCCACTGATACTTTTTTTTTTTTTGTAATCCTATTTGCGGGGCACTGGTGGGAGTAGGCATTGTTTATGTGTTGTTGTGTAGATTATTTTTAAGTGACAGTTGGGAAAGTATCTATTTCAGAGCTTTTATTCTTTCTTATTTTCTCTTGGAATACGACTAGGTTCCTGTCTCTTATTTTTTCTGTTTAAGGAAGAGAGGTAATTTGCACTGGCAGGTCATTAGTTGACAGCTGTACACAGTTGTGTAACTCTTTCATAGAATTTGCATGTTTCAACCTCCTTACTTTTCAGAGGTGCTAGTCAAGAATTAATTGTATGTAGGTAAGCTGATGAGAGAGTTGTTAAGACAAGTCAGAGCTAATTCCAACAGCTTCATATTTAAAGGTGAAATTAAAAAGATTATTCATTTTTAAGAAGGACTGTAAGTTAATATGTTTTTTTTTTAAATGTTCACTTTTAGATGAGGGGAAAAAAATTAGAATGTGTACAGCATTATTTTCAATTTGGAACAAAATGGCAAGTTTCTGAATTAAGCAGTTATGCTGAAGTCATTTGAAGGAAGACCCTCACAGGGCTGATCCATGGTCTGTTACAACCAGTATCTTGTCTCTTAATGTTGATTGCTTTAGGAATGACCATTCAAGAATCTTCGTAATGGCATAACCAGACATAGAAATACCATTTTATTTGTTGTCACTGATTGATTTCTTATGAAAGAGAAGATGTATGTGTTCAAATTTTATGCCATCTGATAACCTTCAGTGACACATCTAATCTTTTGGGGTTTTTTAATCCTTCTAAGTTTTAAGGTACAGTGTTACCTTATAGCACTGATTTACTTCAAGTATGTGTAAGAAAACTATCTCTACAGGAAAATTTTGAGTGCGCTGTACTGTAACTAAAGGGGCTTGCCATTATGACAGCATGTAAATGTGCCGGGATACTTGGTAAAAGAAAATTATTTTAAAACCATGCTACATCAATATAAGAATACTGTTGTATAAGGTAACTGTTTTTGGCAAGTCCTACACACTAAAATCTGGGATGTTCCTTTTTTACTATGGTGGTGTTCTTTAGAACAACTCTGTTCAGACCTTTTTAATGCTTGGTATGTTTCTTACACCATGTCGTAAATTCAGTTATTCTGTACTGTCATTTCAGCAAACCTGCGATCTTGAAAATGTAAAGCCTGAAACAAAGAGATATCTGGAGAAATCAGTTCAAGTGGGAAAAAGAAACGGACTCCATCTTCCTAAAGAAGTGCAGAATGTAAATATGGACTATTAGTTTATAAAGCAAAGGTGACAAACTGTCCAAGTGATGAAGTTATGGTTGTATAGCTGTACCAAGCATATATTTGAACTTCGAGCTTTTGGGCCTGCTTGATTACTGCTCTAATCTTAAGTGTTCTTAGTTCCAGATCCATCCTTTAAACTTCAGTCACCTTAAGGGTTTTAAGTTAATCTAACACCCACAGTACTTAATGGATAGAGGTGGTATGCATCACCTCTCTTAGACTTCCAGACTAGAAGCAGCCTATCTGGAAGACTTTTGTTATGTATTCTGATTACAGAGAATGCCTAAATTAGATAGATTTCTAGCCAAGAGACCTCAAAAACATTACTTGTGAGTCCAAGCTTCAGAAGTTTGTATAACTGTTACAAAGACACAGCTATTTTAATTTCAGTTATTAACCAATGCTGTAAAATGTTTCCAGGATTTTAGCATTTTGACTAAAAAACACTTGAGGTAGCTTAAAGGGAGCGCAAGCCACGCTGAGAATTTTGGCTCCATTTAGAGAGGATTTACCAAGCATATAAAAGCACTTGTCACTTCTGAAAATCATGAAGTAAAATTGTCAGCATCTGAGATGCTGACATAATTATCTTTAAATTCTGAGTGATGTTGTATAATAATCTTGATTTATGACTCTTGAATACACTTCACCCTTTGTAGAAAATAATCATTCTTCATCAACATCTTCAGTTAGTGAGAACAGTTTCCTGTTTATTTGCGTTGCTCAAGGGCAACTGATGCCTCTAAAGGAGTTTTGAAATACTTTATAAGGAAACAATAGTTGAATTACATTGAAGTAAACACTTTTCTAATCATAGTCTCTGCCAAGTTTTGTATTTGGTGTGTATTCTTCTACTGGTAACTACTGTGTTCATGTGAACTTGATAGCAAGGGGTAGAGACATGCTATGAGATATATAAGAAAATGTTTCAGGTGGATGAATATCAGGATTATAAAAAAAGTTTTGGAATGGTCCTGTCTTGTGTGAGTATTCTCTTCTTTTTGTCATGCTTATATAACTCCAAAGGACTGTTTTTCAATAGGTTGCATGCATTTTTACTCCCTTGATTCTTATTGATTTTAGTGGATATTTTTACCCTTAAAATTGTAATTTAAGATTTTCAAATAAAAGAAAATAATTGAATGTAGCACATAATGCTGTTCAGAGAATGTGTTTATGTGTTCAATCCCCTCTGAGTTGAGAACACATTTGAAAAGTTGTCAGAACAATAGCCAGGACCGAGGGTTTGTTGGCAACAATATTGCTCAGGACCAAAAGAAAGATAAAAGGGAGGCTGAGGGAGAGTGACGTATGACACTACCTGCAGTGTGTTACTTGCTCAGTGCTGGTAATCATTGTTGGCTAGTAGAGAGCCTAGCTGGAAAAAGTAAAATACTATTCATGTGGAGGATAGTAAATGCAAGTTTGATTTTTGTTTTTCTACTAAGTTCAGTTTATGCCTGATACAGGAAATAAAGACAATGAAGAAAAAATTGAGTGAGCTGTGTATAGACTTTAACAAAAACTTGAATGAGGAAAACACATTTCTTCTATTTTCTAAGGAAGAACTTGGTGAGTAGTATGCTTGCTCTTCCCATTTCTTCAACCTTGCAGTTTTACTGGAGTAATCATTTTTGGCCCAGTGAATGATGGTTAGATCAAGTGAAACTCTTGACTGTTTTCCAATCTTTTCTGTTTCCTTTTTAATCCTTTACCAAGGTCAGTTTAGAATTACCCTTTGCAGGTGTTTGATTTCTTCATAGATTTGTGCTTCCTGAAGTGTTTGCCATGCATCAAGTTCGCATATCTGTCCTACCTTTTTTTTTTTTTTTTTTTTTAACTTTACTCTTCTCTGCTTCTTTTCTGAGTTCTCCACCATCAGGCAATCTCCTGTGTATTATATTCATTGCAATTATTGGAAAAACTGTTCTGTCTGGCAATATATTTTAGCTACTTCAATCATTTAAACTGATCTAGAGATTTTATGTAACAGAATTTTGGGATTCATTATCTGAAGGGTATGGCATAAAATGTGCTTTAATAAAACCAGTGATTTTATTTTTTTATGTCATAGTCTGTTTTTATCTGGTAGCCTTACATATATTTTTTTATTATTATTTTGCTTGGTTGTGATTTGAAAAAGTTTTAGTAAATAGTTGTAAAAAGAGGGATTATATTTCCATGGAGATTTCTGATGTCAAATTAGATTGCTGCAGAACAAATGCAACAATCTCACAAAAAGAGAGGGGAGTAAGTAATTCTGGTAAACATTGTTTATTAAATTGTGTTCTATAGAAGGCCTTCCTGATGACTTTATTAAGAATTTAGAGAAGACTGAGGAAAACAAATATAAAATTACTTTAAAGTATCCCCACTATTTTCCTGTCATGAAGAAGTGCTGCATTTCGGAAACCAGGAGAAAAATGGAATCTGCCTTTAACTCGAGGTGCAAAGAGGTATGTCGTATATTGACTGTTCTACAGGGTGATGACAGAGTTGAAAAATGGAGCTACATATTCAAATGTTAGATTTGAGTTCTATGTATTGTCTAGTACTATGAAATCAAAACTTATCAGTGTGATCTTTAACTGTTCCTTGCTCCAGTTTATTGTGATGTCTAAAGACCCTAGAAGTTGATGATATGCCTCTGTGTGTGTACATATCTTAAAGTTTCAGTGGTGCTGTAAATAGAAATAGGATTTTGATCTTTTGCCAAATTTCCCTACAGTGTTCTGCAGCTGCTTACTGGCACTTTCCTCCCAGAGAAGGATTTCTGACTGTAGCTTCTGTAGTACTTTGGGATTCTTCAGAATAAGAAGGGTTATTTAAGCACACATTTTAATTATGAAATACAGGTGATTAAATGTGAAATTAACACATTGCATATTGATAAGAATTTCAATTAGATTTTTAGAAAAAAACTGATTTTTATAAAAGATTCATTTAATTTTCTGAAAAATAGCCAGAAACATGCCTTATAAAAAGAAGAAATAATTTCACAAATAATTTGTTTGATACTGATGAGACCAGGCACCTAGATAGGTCTAAAATAATGAAAAAGTATGGAAAGGATAGAAGTGTCATTCAGGCAATTGTACCAACCATTCATTAGAGAACAATGGCAGAGTTGAGCTTTTGTACTTGAAGTGCTAGGAAATGTGAAGAGTACAAGATAGAATAAAAGGGCACCAAGAACTGAAAACTCTGCAAGTCAGCACACTTAAAGGGATTTGCTGTTAAAACTGTGGGACAATCTTCAAACCTAGTGCTTGAAAAAAAACGTTTTTCCATGAGAAATCACACTTTTCCAGGACAGGAGGTTAACACAGTTACATTTTCAGCTTCTCAAGTATCCTCCACCGCATTTAGGTCAGGGCCTGGGGTTTTTGTGTTTCAGATCTTTTTCTCTGACTGCTTTTGTCAGTGGCAAAAGAGGCAAATTTGCAAACAAGCTTTGAATGTTGGCACAATAGCTTTGCAGTCTGCCTTCACCACTAACAAGCAATTAAGCCTGCTGTCAGCCATTTCCCTGTTATCTTTCACATTTAAATAATTGATAAAGGAAATAAACTCTTTGCAACCATCAAAGATTTGTTATTATCCTAAAAGGAAATGATATATATCTTGATTAATAAAAAAAGATAATAGGGAGAGTAATGACTGACTAGAAAACTAGCTAGTGGCAATCAAATACTGTGACAAAAAAAATTATAAGAATCTAGCTAGACTTACCTTACTCTACATTTATATCTTAAAGTGTTTCATTTTAAATGTTTGTTATTTCTTATGATTACAGATATTATTCAGGTAATTGTTTTGATAACATGCGTTTTCTGGTTTCACTTTACAAATTTGCCTCCTTTCTTTTTTAGGAGAACACAAAAATTCTTCAGGAACTGCTTCCAATAAGGGCAAAAGTAGCAGAGCTTCTTGGTTATAATACACATGCCAACTTTGTCCTGGAGGTAAACACTGCAAAGAGCACAGATAACGTAACAGCCTTCTTAGGTTTGTTCTTATTTGTAAACAATACTTTCATATTTGGTGTGGCAACATGACTCCTCAGCCAAGATAAATTTAAATACATAATTGGGTCACAGTGTCCGTCATGTTTAGATAGAAAAGGAACTCTCTGTTGCCTCTGTTCTGGCATTTATTTTTTTTTAGACCATACCTGTACAAATGCAATTGCTCCAAAACAGGGAAGCACAAGACAAAAATCTGAAAATAACGACTTTGTAACAGCCCATATAGGTAGGCAGTTATGTCTTTCTCTGCCCCAAAATGCAGTTATTCTACTCTGGAACCAGAATAACATGTGCAGCCTAAGCAATTTTATCAGTTCAAGAGGCTGCGTCATAGTTGCAGCTTTTCATTCCCTTAGGTCAGCTGCAATTTTTTGTGCATCTGTAGCCTTAGTGTCTTCTTCCAATACAACTGCATTAAGTATAATGAAAGATTACAGTATGTGATGATGCAACTTCCATGAGCTGAATTAAAAAATTAAATCTGGAATGATAGATTATATCTGGAATTCAGAAGCCCTCTAATGGATTTCAGTCTGAAAACAGAGATATCTTGAAAATTTTAAACTGAGCAGTTTATGAATTTATAGTCATCCTGTTGACCTCAGTGGGCCTGCTCTTGTGCATAGAGTTAACCTCTACTTTCTGGAATTATATAATTCCACAAAATAGTATGTCTTCCTTTATTAATGTGTCCCAACACCACTTAGGATTGTATATTGATATATCCTATAAATAAAGCCTTCAAAATAGTTTATTACAGCAATAAAGTCTGTTTGGTGGTAGTGTTATTAAGATGTTACATGATTATATTCATTGATAACAATTTCCCCCCTTTGAGACTTGTGAAGTCTTAACATACTTCTACAAGTCTCATTTTCTGTCTCTTATCATTAATACATACAATTGAGATACCTGTCTTACAATGATACTCTTAAGACATCCAAACAAAATACAAACAAAAATCACTGTATCAACCAAAATGATTAGGTTCTGTAGTAAACTCTATAACAATCCAGTCAGGGCGAATCTAAATCCATGCAGGATTTTATTCAACCACCCTGTCTCCATTGTCTCTCTTACATTTCTACAAGATTACTTTACCACTGGACTGTGGATTCCAAGGGGTATGCAAATCCCATTTAATACCCCAAAATCTAGAAACTCCTTGTACTATTTCTGCAACAAAATGGGGTCCTTTATCAGAAGAAATATCTTGTGGAATACCAAACCTAGGGCTAATTTCTTTTAATAAGGCCTTAATTACTTCTCTAGCCTTGTTGGTACAACATGGAAAGGCCTCTGGCCAACCAGAAAAGCTATCTACTATCACCAATAAGTATTGGTATAAATTACACCTTGGTAGTTCTGTAAAATCTATTTGCCAGTATTCCCCAGGAGTTATACCTTGTTTCATAACTCCTTCTATAAACTTCTTGGTAATTTTTGGATTATTAGCACAACAAATACTACATCTTTTAACTATGATATCTGCTAGATTTTGCATTTTTGGTCCTATAACATATCTTTTGGCAGTCAACACCAACGCACCTGCTCCTGAATGTGTTTCTTGATGCAATCTTTTAAGTAGATTTTCCATCATCTTTTCAGAAATTGCAATTGTTTTAAAAGTGTCACCCGCCATCCCCGATCATTTTTAGAACAATTAGATTGTTCTGCCAATTGATCTTTCTCAGTATACTGTGGAGACAGTATTCTAAATGAGGTGCTGGAATTAAGGCTTCTTCAAATTTTGGCCCTTTTAGAGCTGCTTCCTTTGCCACTTGATCTGTTTTTCGATTTCCCTTTATAATATCACTGTTCCTTCATTGTTGGGCTTTATAATGCATTATTACAGCTTCGTTCAGCTGAAGAACTACCTGTAAAAGTTTCATTATTTCTTCTCCGTATTTAATTGGGGTTCATTGCGAGGTTGAAAGTCCTCTTTCTTTCCAAATTGCTACGTGTGCATGCACCACTCCAAAAGCATACTTAGAATCAGTATATATATTGACTCTTTTTCCTTGGCCAAGTTCCAAGGCTTGTGTTAATGCTACCAATTCTTGCTTTTGGGCAGAAGTGTTATTAGACAGAGATTTAGCTTCTAAAATTTGAGTAGATGTTACCACAGTATATCTAGCTTTTAGCCTTCCTTTCAATACAAAACTGGTCCTATCAGTAAATAGCTCCAACTCCGCATTAGGCAAGGGTTCATCCTGCAGACCATGTCTAGTGGAATACACCTGTTCAATAGTGATCAAACAGTCATGATGCATCATTATTACTTTGCTATTGTTCTAGCTCTTTAGCCAGTATGTTACCGAACAAGGTGGAGCTATTCTTGAATCCTTGGGGAAGAACAGTCCAACATAGTTGCTTCTTTCACCCTATACTTGGATTTTCCCACTCAAAGGCAAAGATGGCCTGGTTTTCCTTATCCACAGGAATACAAAAGAAAGCATCTTTTAGGTGTCCAACACTGTAAAATCCAACACTGTAAAATAAGTATTAAGCAAGGAGAGTGTATGGATTCAGAAACACAGGGTAGACATCTATTGTCCTCACATTCATTTCTCATAAATTCTGTACCAGTCTATACTCTGAAGAACGAGGTTTCTTTTACAGGTAAAATTGGAGTATTATATTCTGACTGGCATTCTCTTAACAGCCCATATTCCAAAAAGGAGCTTATCATAGGTTCTAAAGCCCCTATCTAAGCCCCTTTTGGGCTTCTAGCTTAATAGGCTATTGTCTTTTTCTTACTAGCTGGGCTCCCAGTTTAAGTTCAGTCATTATTGGAATTACATTCTTCGCTCGTCTGGGTGTCTTTGTTGCCCATACCAAAGGTATAACTGTGTTTATTACTTCTTCTGGAATATTCGTTTCTTCGCCAGGATTCTTTTCAGTTATTAAACATATTTGGGCTTTCCAAGCCATCTCTGGAGGAATATGCAACTGAACGGAGTCTTCAGAAAAGGTTAGTTGTGCATTCAACTTATAAAGTATGTGCCATCCAAGCTGTGGAAAGGGGCATTCTGGCATACAGGGAAATTCATGAGTTAATTTAGTATCACCAGTTGAACACTCCATAGCTTTTAAAAATGGTCTTAAGGTCTTTTTCCCTGTTGCACCAACAACATTTATTTTAGTTTTACTTAAGGGCCCCTTACAACTAGTTACTACAGAATGTGTGGCTCCACTATCAACTAAAAAAATCTATTATCTCATTCCCCAGCTTAACTGGAACCAGAGGATTGGCTGGGGAGATTTTAATAGATTCCTCTGGTCCCTTCAGTGTAACCTGATTTCTGTCATTAATTCAATAGCCTCCTGTCCTGGTTTCAGCTGGGATAGAGTTAATTGTCTTCCTAGTAGCTGGTATAGTGCTGTGTTTTGGATTTACGATGAGAAGAATGTTGATAACACTGATGTTTGCAGTTGTTGCTAAGTAATGTTTAGTCTAAAGTCAAGGATTTTTCAGCCTCTCATGCCCAGCCAGCAAGAAGGCTGCAGGGGCACAAGCAGTTGGGAGGGGACACAGCCAGGGCAGCTGACCCAAAGTGGCCAAAGGGGTATTCCAGACCATGTGATGTCATGTCTAGTATATCAACTGGGGGGAGGGAGGGTAGGGGGATCGCCACTCGGGGACTAACTGGGCGTCAGTCAGCAGGTGGTGAGCAATTGCATTGTGCATCACGTGTATATTCCAATCCTTTTATTATTACTATTGTCAGTTTATTAGTGTTATCATTATTATTATCAGTTTCTTCTTTTCTGTTCTATTAAACCATTCTTATCTCAACCCACAAGTTTTACTTCTTTTCCTGATTCTCTCCCACATCTCACTGGGTGGGTAGGAAGTGAGTGAGTGGCCATGTGGTGCTTAGTTGTTGGCTGAGGTTAAACCACAACACCTTTTCTTTCCTCTTTCCCTGATAGAGAGATTAGGACATTTCTTTTTCCAATGTCCCTCCTGTCTACAATATGCACGTTGATTTGCTCCTAAAGGGGTGTTGTAATTTTCTCTATTGTAGCTTCCCTGTCTTCTTCTCCTTCCTTGAAATCCACTTTTTCCACATCCCTTTCCTTGCGTTCTACTTCTCCCATCATTTAGGGCAGCTAGTAGGGGTGTCTGGATTTTGGCCCATCCTTGTTTTTCCTTCTCAGCCTCCTCATCTCTATTACTGTATGCTTTATATGTAATGGATAATAACTGTGAAATTGTCATTCCATCTGCCCCTTCTATTTTTGTAGGTTTTTTTTCTAATATCTATCACAGCTTGACTGATAAACAACATATTAAACAACTTCAAATTACTGGGATCTTCTGAATCTAAATCAGTCCATTTTTGTGCCACTTCACACAATCTCTCATGGAAAGCAGAAGGGGTCTCTTTATCCCTTAGTCTGTCTTCATATAATTTGGATAAATTTTTAGGTTCCTGTACACTGTGTTCAATTCCATATAAAACAAATTTTCGGTACTCTCTTAGTCTTTCCGTTCCTCCCCCCATATTAGGGTCCCAATGAGGATCTTCTTTTGAGAGGTAAGTGTTCATATTAGGTACTCCCCCATGCCATTGGGTCACTCCTCCAGCTTTTTCTAAAACTGTTCTTCTTTCTTCAGTAGTGGACAAATATTCTAAAAGGGCCTGTATATCTCCCCAATTATGAGTCATCATCACAGTTTTGATAGTACTATGCATCCCTTCAGGATTGCTTTGATATGATCCAACCACCTGCTTCCAATGTAATAAATCAGAGGTTGTAAATGTACGTGTACATATACTGGTGTTCCTTCTGGTCCCACCAGTTGTCTAAGGGGACCCTGCACTACAGGTTTCTGTTGTCTTGTTCTTCCTGAGACTGGACTCATATTATCGCTTTCTTCATCACTCGAACTATTTGCCTCTGAATTCTTAGGGAAGGATACTAGTAATTGTACATCCTCTTCATTTTCTACAGTGTCAGATTTTCCACTCCCACGTTCAGTACAACAATATTTAGTTCCTTTTTCTTTTTTTTCTTTCAATGCATATGTAGCAATTTGATGTTTAGAATGTAGTAACCCACATTTCTTTCAAACATCCCAATCATTTCTCAAAGTAAAGAATAAATCAACATAAGGTACCTCATCCCATTTTTCAGTCTTACAACAAAACAACATTAATTGTAATATTGTATTATATTTCAAAGATCCATTTTCTTATCACTTCTCACCATCCTCTAACTGGTATTGTGGCCACCACTGATTTCAATAACATTTTAATTTATCTCTTGTCAGGGCATCCCCACCAAATTTATTCCAATTCTTTAGGATGCATCCTAAGGGAGAGCAGGAGGGTACTTACTGGGAAGCAGTAGCGCCCATTTTGGTACCGAAAAGAATTTACGAGGGACGTCTCCCTTCATCTTCTGCTGTGTATCCTCCTTGATATGTCTTATGCAGAATCCAGTTTAACCAAATGCTAACCAAACAAGGGACATCTCCCTTTGTCTTCTGCTGCATGTCCTCCTTGATATGTCTTATGCAGGATCCAAATGCTCACTGCTTTTCTGTAGTCTTCCTCTCCCCCCTTTTTTCTCATATTCAAAAAAATACCTCTTTTCAGTAGCATTGCACCATTGTGTTGCTTACCACCCGACCACAGGAGAGGAGCCAATGGAGTCCCTGATCAACAGGTCGGCGTGTGCTGGAGTCCACTCAGGTCTCTTCTCCCTGTCGGATGCGGCAAGACAAACCGGGCAAGGGTGTCAGCGCAGTCCCATCTGGGTCGCCAGAAAACTGTTGTCCCACAAACGGGGTTCGTTTACCTGGTGTGCAAGCCAGTAACACAGAGTCGAGGTATTTTCCAACTAATTTCATTGATGCACATGAATGGGTGCCTGTCTCAAGGCAGCACACCCTTGTCTCAAAAATTCTCATATTTATACGCTTAACTGATACATATTCATTGTTATTTTCCTTAATGATTGGCTCTTTCTTCTTTGCCCCTCATGTAAATTAGTGTGCAGACTCTGTCTTCTTCCTTCACTGTCTTCTTTTAAGTAGGTGGTATCATTTGAGTAGGTGGTCAATGAGTCAGTGGTCACGATCTCCCCCTGTAGGAATTACCTTTTACCTACTTCTTCCCTAATCTTGGTAGTTCCAAGTGGTTCTTCAAGGTTTATTGACCAGATCACAATCCAGTACCTTTTCTGGCATAAACATGAAGCCCCATTGTCTAGTAGTTAGTTCCTAAACCCTAAATCATGTCTAGTTATTGTTTCCCTATTTTAAATATTAACTGATGGGGGTTGTACACAGGACTTCAGCAGCTCCCTGGTTATTCCAATCATATTACATGTATTAACTAATAACAGTAGTGGGCTTTTGTGTCCATACATCAATAAAGAGGTTCAAATGCGCCTCTTCCTTGAACTGTAATTCTGTCGTCTTTCTCCTGTTATGGTGTGAGCTCAGCTCCATATTTGGCAATACCAATTATCCATATGTTTGTCAATGAACTTACACTTAATTTTCATTTATAATTAAACGTTAGAATTACCTGATTTTTTTAAGTGTACTTAAGTAGTTTGGACTGTTTTCTATCCATTATTCTTGTAATTCTAAATGCGCTTATATAATACTGTGTTTTTTCATGTTCTGAAGCTGACACACCTCATAATTTAGCAGTTATTGTTGTGACTTTAACTTTTAAAAGTATGAGATCATATACTTTTCTATGCATAAATATCATGTTTCAAAGGAAAAAGTTCATCAAATTAATTGTCAGCTTTCATTTAATTCTTTTGATATATCCTTGGCTACAAGCATGACAGTATGTTTTGCTCTGCTTTTTTCTTGCATATTCATGTTTTAAATCAATGTTCATAAGCTGATCTTATGGCTAGGAAGAAAAGCATTCTGCCCTATGACATACTCTGAATTTATATGAGCTGCAAACAGTATTTCAGTCATGTAAATGCATATAGGGCCTTATAGCCTACCTAGAAACAGGACTGGCAATTCCTAAATTTTACACTCTAGATACCAATAGTGAACATTAACCTGAATTCTTAAGGAAGAAATAAGTGTCTGGTAGTCCAGAAATACTTACAGGAGAATAAGTACTGTATGTACTTCATAGGAGTTTCAGTAAGCTTAAATATTTTATATTCAATATATTGGATTAATAGTGCTATGACCCTTTCTTGTCCAAGAAAAGCGGTATTGGAAAAAATAGGGATCATAAGAGATTAATGTCCTGTGGCTTTGGGAGTCTAGAAGCTAGCCATCATATAGGCAAGAACTTTTTAGTCTCTTGTTCTTTTATAGGACTTTAGCTAGAAGTAGATAATAATCTGTTTTGAAAAGTCTTGGAAGAAAAAGTAGTGTTTGAATTTTGTGTTGCACTTACAGTAACTAATAGTAGTTGTAGTCTTTGGCTGTTTCTGCAGAAACATGTC
The DNA here is from genome assembly GCF_000737465.1 of Haliaeetus leucocephalus. NCBI lineage: Eukaryota > Metazoa > Chordata > Aves > Accipitriformes > Accipitridae > Haliaeetus > Haliaeetus leucocephalus. The sequence goes on along the minus strand of NW_010973158.1, from coordinate 1,624,181 downwards.
AAGAGAACTGAGATTACATGAGGTAAATTCAAAGGCTTCAAGCAAAAGCATCTAGCGTTACTTTCCATTGCTGATGTCTTTGAAAAAGTCTAAATTTACCAAAACCCTTCACAGTACTGCTAGGCCTATGTGGACTCCTGTATTTATAGCATGCTTGCAATTAAAACTCACTAAGACAGGAAAACAGACTGTTTGCTTGCTGTTAGTCAACAAATGGAAAACTCTAGCATCCAGTCTTGGGGCATGTGCTTAAAGTTGTGAGTGTGTTTTATAGGAATACACATTACAGTAAGGAACACAGAAGTTGATTCCAAGGCAATCTTTGTTTCAGATGATTTGAGTAAGAAGCTAAAGCCATTGGTTGAGGAAGAAAGAGAATTCATTTTAGATTTGAAGAAGAAGGAGTGTAAGGAAAGAAACTTTGATTATGATGGAAAAATCAATGCATGGGATCTTCATTACTATATGAACAAAACAGAAGAGCTGAAGTACTCCATAGATCAAGAAAAGCTGAAGGAATACTTCCCAATTGAGGCTGTTACAGAAGGCTTACTGAATATTTACCAGAAGCTGCTGGGACTTGTATTTGAACAAGTAGAAAGGGCTCATGTTTGGCATGACAGCGTTACTCTTTATACAGTAAAGGATAATTCAACAGGAGAAATGTTAGGGCAGTTCTATCTGGACCTTTACCCCAGGTAATTATGACTTAGTGTTTTACTTATGTGTTTAAAATGGAATTGGTCTTGGTGGGTTGCTGGTGTGGTTGAAATTAAATGCATTTGGAAGTAAATATTTGTCCCACTGGTGAGACTATTACTGTGTTCATGAAGTTGTCCTCTGGACTGTTTTCAGACTGTTTATGCTTCTTTCTCTTTTTTGCAGTACCACTGTGTTTCCTGCTTATCTTCAGTTTATGAAGCATTATTACTTTATTCATTTCTGAAGTATTGCTGTCTAGTCAGTTGTCCATAATTTTTTGCCTCTCTGAACTTTTCTCCTTCCTCTAATACTGTGTTTTACTTTTCATTTATGCTGAACTGTTATGCAGTCTGTTCAGATCTGTTCAGATCAATTATATTCCTACCTGCCAAGTGTTGCTGGTTTCTCCCAGTTCTTTACACTTTATGTGTGTACTTTGTACCCTGTTGTCCAGACTGCTAAAGAAACTATCAAATAGATTAGGACCAAGAATAGACCCCTGTTGAGCACAGGTTGACGTCTGTAGCTCTCCATCTCTCTTTGTAGCTATTTATAGCATCATCTGTGTTCTGTCAGAGATTAGGAGACTAGACTGATTTGACAAGATTTATTCTTAGCTAGTCCTTTTTGACTGTTTCTCACTATTTTGTTTGTGTTTGGGTTTTAATTATTCTTTAGCAGTTTATAAATTGGCTGACACCTTTTATAAATATAAACTGATTTAAGGCTTCTCTGGGTTAAGAAAATTAGGTTAGTCAATACAATAGCACATAAATTGTGCTTTTTAAGACAGGCACAAGTTATCTTTTTCACCTGTTTGCCTGCTCCCCCCTTTCTGCATATCATGTGAATTGCTGAAGCTATTTGTTAGTAAGACTATTCTGACTTAACTACCAAGTTAACTACTCAGGTTTAGGGCAAAAATTTCAAAATCATTTTTCTTTAAACTTTTGCATCACACTGAAAATGCAGTAAACTGTATTATTTCCTGTAATAAAAGAAAAAGTTCTGCTTCAGAGGACAGAACCTAGTCCTTCCTGTTACAGCAGCAGTTTAAAATAGACTTGACATCTAAAGTATATATACTTTCAGTATTTGAGTAAAAATCAGATTCTTGTAAATGCTGCTGTGAATCATGTGAGTTAAGTACTGGGTGTTTTTCCCCCTTGTGCTCTTAACAGGATCTTAAACTTAGTGAGTCTCAGAAATCATGAAAAGGTGTAATTTCTTTATGTAAAGCTTTAAAGAGTCAGATAAAAAATAAAAAATCAATCTGACTGATTGTCCCTGTTCTGGAATAGGCTTTGCCATTCTGGTGAGCAGACTTGTGGTTTGAAGATAGTGTCTGATATATTTTTTTACGCAGAGAGGGAAAGTATGGGCATGCAGCATGCTTTGGTCTCCAACCTGGCTGTCTTCTCTCTGATGGCAGCAGAATGATGTCTGTAGCTGCTCTGGTAACCAACTTCACAAAACCAGCATCAGATCACCCATCATTGCTGCGACATGATGAAGTAAAGACTTACTTTCATGAATTTGGTCATGTAATGCATCAGATATGTGCACAGGTTAGTGACGTTTCAATTCCAGTGTAAGACTTCTTCACTGTCTCAAAGCAAGGTGTAAGTCTATTTTGGTGGTTTCTAATTTTAATAAAGTACCTATGCAGTTTTTTGGTTATTTTTCAAAGTGACAGGTTGGGGGTTTTTAGCTTTTATTTGAAACTACAGCAATGAATACACCCTCTTATGAAAAAACTGTTCATATGAACATATACTTTTGCCTTTGCACCATGCAGATACCTGTGATGAGTGAATAGATCCATGTGTAAGGTAAAGAAGGTGCTCAGTAGTGGCTTCTGTTACAGCTGTCAGAGGGCTTTTTATTACTTCTAGTAGCATGCCAGATACTAGAAGCAGAAAAAGGTTGCTGTACCTAGGAATGCAAATAATTTGTGAATCCAGATCACCTCCAGTTTTTTAACACTTAGTACTCTTGAGACCTATCACTCTTGGCATCAAAAGCCTAAAACAGGTCTTGCCTGAGCTATTTTATTTTCTGCTCTCCTATCTGACAGTCAGGGTCCTCAGGGTGACCAGAAAGCATTGAAGCTAGTCTGCAGATTTTGCATCAAGATGTCAATAAAGTTGTAAAATTGCTGGTTCCGTTTTTACCTACATGTAAAACTGATTCCGCCGGATGATAAATCTATTATTGACCTAATGAAAATTTTACGTTTCAGAGAGACAAGTCTCAGTACTCATTCACCAAAAATTTTGCTTAATTATCTACAAATCCAGAATTTGTGTAGCACTGCTTTCATCTTCTTTATAAACAAGTACCAAATAATAAAATCAGAGAAATATGACACATATTAGATTTTAATTCTTGACCTTGATCCTAGAGGCTAGGACTGCAGAATAAAGAAACAAAGTCATAGAAATCTGTATACTAAATTCAAAATTAAACAAATTATGTTGAAGCAAACTTCAGAACAAGTAGCTAGACTGGCTGAGATATTTTTGCATCATGTTGAAGGTAAAAATATAATGATTATTTGATCATCTTCACCATAAAACAGGTGTTTCTGAGGTCAAAAATTGAGAAATATAACCTGTACTTTCTTTTAAACTACCTAGAAGGTGTGTATAAATGGGACACATTCAGCATTCGTACAAAATTGACCACAACGTTTTGATAACCAATGAGGATGTGCCTGAGTGTTGCAGAGCCCCTTCTGGGCAGCCCAAGCCAACAATTCCAATGCATATGTACTTCACTTGCTGTGGAATTGCCCACAGGTCAGGGAGGCCTGCTTTCCAGTTGTCTCTCCTACTGCTGACGTGGTTTCCGTGTGCATAGCTACAGTGCTTGCTGCTGTTGTATTTTATGTAAGTTGTTATTTGCACACCTGCAAAAAACTTGCTAGTCCTACATAAGAACACCCTGTCCTCTGGGACTTGTGTATACAAAGCACTATCTTGTTTCATATGATGATTTGTTTAAGCATGTTAAAACTTGACATTTAAAGGGTATGTGGTCATCAGACTGGGTGGGAATCTGGGAGCTGCTGGTAAAGGTCAGCTTTTGGCAACTGATACTCCTTGTAATGTACTGGGGGTGTGCTGGAAAGCGAGGTGTCAGGGCAGGGAAGAGATCTGTTTGTGCTGTTAGGGAGGGAGAGCTATTGAACCAAATGTCTTAATATTTTTTGTTAGCATGGTGCACTTGTGTATGGGTAAATGAGGATATCTGAGGGCCATAAACCCTTGCCCTCCTCTTGCCTTTTGTTCTAGTTACTTCTATCACCATTTCTTCCCATATGATGCTTCCTAGCTTTTCTTCATAGCTGCTATTCAGCAAGTACAGTAAGAAGGGCCAGCTTGCTACAACTATGGATTTGAGTAACCCACAAGTGTGAATAAAGGCAAATATCTTCTCCTTTTCTGCTCTTCTTCTGAAGACACGAGAGGAAGATGTATGCATGTGACTTAGCTGTCAGTTCAATGTTAAGTCCTATATTATACATGCTTTTTTTTTTTGTAACCCTGCAAGACAGTAAGTTCAAAAGCCAGTACTCCTGTGGGCATCTATTCCCTGATGGAGGATGGAACTTAAAAATAGCTACAACTCTTAAAGAGGGCATTTAGGAAACTGGGAATTCCCTTTTACTTTTAGCACTTGAAATGTTTTGTTAGAATGTTGCTGAGAAGGGAAGAGTAAGAAAATTGGGTTGGTGAGAAGAGGTAGGCTTATTACAGGACAAGTGTGGAGTGAGATAGAATAATTTCTGTTGGCATTTGAACAACTGTCTTTCAAAAGTTACTTTATTTTTAGGAATGTTTTGGGTTTGGAATATATTTTAATTAAGATTTTTAACTGTACAAAGATTTTCTTCAAAATTAGTATCTGAGGGGGCTTTTAAAACATGAAGTGGTTGATAATACTAAAGTAAAAAATAAAAAGCTCTAATGTGCTTGGCTTTCAGAAGGAAGATTCTTCTATCAGTGATTTGAGTGTCAGATCTGGAGACCTTTCATGGATAAAGTTGCTAGGATTCATTTATTTCAGGCCATGTATTACCGGCTCAAAAAATTGTGCTATATGTTAACCATATGCCTTAAGAATGAAGACAGTTAGGACAAAGCTTAATAGGATAAGTTGGTCAAGTAAAATCTTTGTATTGGTGCAGTAGACTGTAATACAACAACTATTTTGTAAGTGTATAATTGGACTTTATTTTAGTTTGGGGTAGTATAACAAGATTTTATAATGATTTACAAATTATATCATTGTCATAAGACAGCACGGAAACATTTTCATTGCTGTCATAATCTAAAAGGTAAAAATCAATAATAATAAGAAAACTGAAGTACTGTTTCACACCAGCAGAGAATGCAGTAAATAACTATTGAGTACTTTATTTCATTGCTTGGTGATAGTCTTATATCTGAATTTTTGCCCTCCTTTCTTTAAAATGAATTTTGTTGTTATCATTGACGTGTTCAAATGATTCCTTTTGCTGTGATTAACACTGAAATTCTGACATGTGAAAGTTTATATTTTGCTAGAATTCTTGGCTTCTATTTTTGTTTAACACAATGGCTTTTCCTTTTAGACTGATTTTGCTAGGTTTAGTGGAACTAACGTGGAAACAGACTTTGTAGAAGTACCTTCACAAATGTTTGAGAACTGGGTGTGGGAAAAAGAACCTCTACAGCAAATGTCAAGACATTATAAAGATGAGAGCCACGTTGGAGTTGCTCTCCTTGAGAAACTTGCTGCCTCTAGACTGGCTAATACAGGTATATCTCTGCCCTCTCTCTCCACAGTATATGTATAAAAATGTATCATTTAAAAAATTGGTGGGAAACATTAAAGACAAACATAATAAGCCCATTACATTTCTTCTGTGTGTACACTTACCACTGTCTTTCTGGGTTGATTTGTGTGGGTCCCACCACTAATAAAGGCTATGATGACAGATACCACTATTTGCAGGAACAGTAGCAGCTCTGATTTTCCAAGCTACCCACAGGACTAAAATACCTTTGCATTCCTCTCCATGTGACTTTTTTTACCTACCAACTTTTCTTATTTAAAATTGGGGGTGATGGGGAAGATCCTGGGTTTTCTGTTGTTTTTTTTTTCTGGTAGCCCAGGGCAGGCACTGTGAATGAATGCAATATCAGATTTTCTACATGTATCATCTACATTTGATTTGCATGTGACACTTGACAGACATGAAAGTTGTTTGCTAATTTACTGAACATACAGAGCATATCCCACACAGAAGTGTTGTAGCCCTGCATTGCTCAAACAGCCTCTTAACTTCTCAATCCAGAAACTTAAAATCCATGTTCTCTACCCTCCCGGCAGATATACTGCCCTCCCAAACTAAGGTCCCAATTCTCTTCTCCTTCCACGTCTTGTACCACTTTACATGTATCTCCAAACTGAGACTGTAATCTCATGTCATTACTTATCATCTCATTGTTATTCTGTCACTCTCAGCCCTCTGTCCCTGTAATCAGGACTCCCCCAATATCATAGTCTTACCTGTTTATGGTACAATTTGTCATTAAGCCACTGCTGTTTATTTCATACTGCTTCCCTATGCTGAACAAGAAGTCCTTGTCCTTCTGGCTTGTACAGGCACTGTAGCTACATAAGCATTTTGTCTGAGTAAAAGTTCATATCTTGTAGCTTCTTCAAAAAAGGCTTACAGCAGCACAGCAGCAGTTCTTGCTGTTCTTTGAAGTGTCTTAGGATAGATATACTTACTATCATCTGTGCAAGCCCTGAATGAAATGGTATACTGGAAGTAAAGACAGCTGAAAACATAATTTTATATACTGAAAGTTGCTTTTATAATACCTGCTTTATTTTGGTTTTCATCTGTGAGGAAAATGAGGTTTGAAAAGAAGGAGGTCATAATGACAATTCCTTTATTAAAAATATGTCTCTCAACTTTTTATAACTGAAGCAATTCAGATGGAAATGACATAACACCAAATTTTTTTTCCATGATTAACATTCTAGTAGTTTAGGATGCATGTTCAGATCTTTGAGTGAAAGGTGCTAAAGAAACTCCAGCTACTTTGATGCTAGTTGATTAAATGTTCTTACCCAATTAGGCCTTTTAACCCTCCGTCAGATTGTTTTGAGCAAAGTTGACCAGGCACTGCATACAAAGCCATCTGTTGACCCAGCAGATGAATATGCTAAATACTGTATGGAGACTCTAGGAATTCCTGCCACCCCAGGTATGTCAGTATGAAGCTTTTATAGGGCATGTCCAAATGGTTTCGTTAAACGCGCCTTTCTTTCCCAATAATGCGCGGCATAGAAAAAACTAGAGTTGTTTATAAAAATCTACTTTATGAAGCCAAAATAATTACTTTGAAACTTGGGGTAATCTTAATCGTCTCTTCTGAAGGAAGATTAAGGTAAATATAAAACTTAACCTTTTGCAGGTTGTATTTTATGGTGACATGATGTGAATACCACTTCAGATGTTTGGTCACGTCTGTGTTGGATGTGCAACTAGTCTAAAATGGGAAATTGAGTTTCCTTTGTAGTCAACAGAATACGGCCAATACTTTGAGGCATACTTAGACCCTTTATGTTAGAAGTTTCAAAGTAGTTGATATAAATTCCTTATTAATTTACTATTAAAATTGAAATACTGTATACATCAAACAAATAACTGCATCTGATTTAAATAAATTAATGTTAATCTACTTTTCAAGGAACAAACATGCCAGCTACTTTTGGACATCTGGCAGGTGGTTATGATGGTCAGTACTATGGATACCTGTGGAGTGAAGTGTTTTCCATGGACATTTTTTATAGCTGCTTTAAGCAAGAAGGAATAATGAATCCAAAGGTAGGTGATGAATACTTTTTACTGAAGACTTTTGTTGCACTCTGTCTCTGAAACCACATTTATTGCAACCATGAACCATAGGTATAACATCTCAAGTACTTCTTCTGTACCTGTCAAGTTCAGATCAACAACAAAAAGGTATAGAAGTAACTTAACTACTTTAGAAAATAATCTTAAAATTTCCAAGAGCACTTGGATTTTAATATAATTGTTACAGTCATATATTTAATATTATATTATGACACTTTAAAGACATTGTGTTGCATTGACTAATGCCTTCCTCTAACTTTAGACTGAAAAAAAATATTCCTCCATTGCAAAAGCAGATGCATATTCTTCTGCTGTGAAAGCTGTATGATAATGGTGCTCTATTTCTATTAATAGTACCTCAAGTGTGTGATACTTTTATGTAGTTATTATTTAGAAAACTGAATTTATTTTGAGCTTTCTCTTTCACAGCACAGCATAACTTGCCAATTTTTTCCTCTGTAGTTTTTCTCCCAAGCGGCTTTTGAAGTTCAAATCATTGACAAGTTCTAGATTTACTGGCCTTCTTTACCCTTGTGCAATTCTTCAGCCTCTTCTGTCTCCAGTGGAAAGAAAGGATAGTTAGTGATGTGGTTAGTAGTCCTGCCAATTCTGGCAATCTTTTTTATTTTTCAGAGATTGTAGTGTTAGACTTGTGAGTTGAGATGCTGCATTTCTATCATTGGAAAGACCTTTCAGTTTTCCTGATCCTCTCATCTGTACTCTGGATTCAGCAGCCAGCACTAGTTCTTCCCTTCAGTAAATGTATACAAGAGAGAAGTAAAGGAGAGGGTAGAGTAGAAAGTGCTTGACTTCCGTGTTCCTCTCCTGGAATTTGCCTTCATTCCTCCCTTTCCTTATCACAGCAACCAGAACTTCTAGAACTGTCCCTCCCTCTAGAGGGTGGAGAAACAAGATTAGACTTTGAGCAGGACAAAGAGAGGAGTCCAAAGAGGAGACAGGGATAGGGACTAGAAAACCGAGACAGTGGTTAGGCCACTGGATTTTATTAAATCCAAAGGGGTTTTATGAAGAAAAGCAGCAAACTGAGTAGTTTGAGAGGAGAGGTGATGAAAGATTTGGAGGTCAAGACTGACTTTGAAGTGCTAGGGATTCATGACAGGTACATGTGAGAATAAGCATACCTGCTTATTCAATGGCAATGTTGTCACTCATAAATAAAAGCAGGAGAGAAGAAATGGCAAGTTAAATGAGAGAAGAAAATAACTTTTTAATAAAATGCTGTTCATGTGGATCTTAAAAGTGGCATTTGGGGAGGGGTCTGACTTGCTGGTTTTTTTAAACTCCTAGCAGTTGGGAGAGATGGATAAGGGTGCTAGTGCCAGACTTGTGGGACTTTGTGTCCATTCTTTGTTCTGACACATGCACACCGTTCCAGTGTTATCACAGACTTTTCTTCTGTTAGCTTTACTCCCTACTCTCAAAACTCTTTTCTGAGTGATTGTATAGTCAAAACCCTAAGCTATGGTTTGCCAGAATTGCTCTGTGACCTTTACTTTTCCTGAGGGATTAAAGTGCCTTTTATTCTGATTTTTTTGGTGGGGATTTTTGTTTTCTTTGTCTGTGTATAGGAGGCTTTGAAAATAAGTGAATTGTACCAGGAGTGAATATTTGCTGTGGTTCAGCTACAAGGCAACTAGTGCCTCTTTTAATGTGAAGCCTGCTATCCAGGCTAAAGAGTGAGGAACAAAAATGATTATATATGTGTGTTTGTGTGTATGACTCACTCTCTAGCATATATGTGCACGCACACACTTTGCTTGAATGCTAATATAACTTCAGGGGTAACTGTGGAGAGTTTCCCTCTCTCTTCAGAGCAATGCTATCTTCTCAAATTGGTTCTCTTTCAACTTGCTTTCATTATTTGCATTCCATGTAAGTGTAATAGAGTTCCACAGGATGGGACAAACAAAATAAAAAAATACTAGATACCAATATGATTTTTGTAGTTACTCATATTTCATTATATCTACATTTAGACTACTCTTCAGAACAGCAGGAAAGGAAAATATTTATGGTATTACAACTAGAGCTTTTAGAAATTTGGCTTACCTCTTCCTGTTAGAATAAAACCTCCCTTCCTGTTTTGAGCAACAGTTATAGAAACTAGTTTCAGAGACTATATCTATAAAAGCTCTTCAGCAAACACTTAACTCTAACTTAATTGGCTGTCATGCTCCTTAATTCTTGCACAGTATCTGAAATATCCTCTGGTCTCCCTAGAACTGAGCAATGCTCTGGCTCTGGAGAGACAACAGGAAAGAAAGACTCAAGTCTACTCAAATAATGCTTTTAAACTACAAGGAATAATATCTTCATTTGCTGCTGATGTTCAGGAAACTAGCACAAATAGTGAATTATAAGCCATGCTTCAGTGAAATTTTTTTTTTTTTTTCATTTTAGTTTTTTCCAGCTGTAATTCAGACAATGAGATTGGTAATGCAATTAAGTCATGCTTGTTTTTGCAGTACAGCTATCAGGAAGCAGTGTGGTCCTGTAATCTCATAGCTTTGACATGGGGTGGAAGTATATATGTGTATATACAGTGACTAAAAGGAAGAACATTGTTTTCTTCAGTGTCAGAAGCATCTAGGACATCTGCATGTGAAATAATATTTTCTAATTCATAATCATGTCTCAGAAGCCCAGAACTTTCCAGATGTGTTCTTTAAAACATGACTTGTTGTTAAGAAAGTCCTCATTACTTACTATTGTCTCAGAAGCTTGGTTCATTCTTTTTAAAGGAATCCATTCCTTCCGAAGTAATGTTTCTTCCTGAAGATAAAACCTGAGTGACGTCTTCATTACTTTAAGATACTTTAATAAGAGAGTTAGATGTGTTTGTATATATTATATATACTACTATACGTATGTGTATATGTGCAATGTCATTCCTCAGTGATACATATATCTCTGAACTGTCATCTCTGTTCTCCAAACAGAGATTCAAGAAAGAGAGAACATCAATTAAGTGAGAATGGATGTTAGGTTCCCTTTTCCTGCCAGTCAGTCATGTGGATAATCCATCACTGAAGACCATGTGGAGGTTGTGTGTGTGTTATGCTTTATAGAATGTCTTCCAGACAAGTTGTGGTTGCAGCTTCCAAAACAGTGTAAAACCACAAGAAAAATGGTTTCTTTGAGAATAGGTTAAATTTCTGCTTTCCTGAGTTCTTCCAGCAGATCTAAATTATACTTGTGGTGTATTATGATTTGGTATTAAGAAATTCTGGAAGGAGGGAAGGTTTTAATCATGAGTAGGTTTTTAAATAAGCAACAATTACAGAAAAGAAGCAGTTTGCAAGATAAGAAATGCTAACATTCTGCTTTACCTTTTATCAGGCTGGGATGAAATACAGAAACCTCATTTTGAAACCTGGAGGATCTTTGGATGGGATGGATATGCTACAAAATTTCTTGGAGCGTAAACCAAGCCAGAGAGCTTTCCTATTGAGTAAGGGATTATGTGTTCAGTAAAATTGTGGTTCCTTTGTAATGGCATATAAGTATGGAATGAGCTAGAAATGTCAGTGTATTTCACATCATAACTGTATATCACTCTAGGGAAACTGGTTCACTTTTTGATGATTTTTTAAAATTGTTTAAATAAAAATGTCATTTTTTAAAATTGCATAGGACTGCAAAATTCAACACATCAGGGAAAAAAATTCTGAGATGTGCAGAAGCTGAGGAATTTGGATGGTAATTTTTTTTAATTGTTATGAAATAATACTAATCAGTATGGGGAGTTGATGCCATGTTTCTCTTTTAATAGATGCATTTAAACTTTGTCTTGTGAACAGATTTTAAAACTGGAGGGGAAAAAAAGGACACTACCAGCAATAAAAGAAACAGATTCATTATTATTCTGTGTTCTTCTATTGTATTGACGGCTCACCAATGTCTTTGATGGAGGGGAAGTGTGTTTGATTTCATCACGGTTTGGGTTGAGTTCTAGCTTCCTGACAAATTTCCTGAGAACCTGTTCCAGACAGCTTTACAGCAGAGATGCTTGTGTGATACTTTTAGCCTTCATTCTGATACCCATTAAATTCTTGTAACATTTATAAACTTATACAGGATAATTGAAAAGAAAACAAACCTACCATTTGAGCTACGACTTTCTTCCCTTCATTGAGGAAAACCAGCCAAAGTCTATGACCTTGGCAGTTCTTCCACCACGTTTTTGTTGATGATCACAAATGAGGTCTTTGTTTTCCAAACTGTATCAACATCAACACCAAAAAGTTATACTTGAGCAATTATAATGGTTTCAGTTGGTTTGTGAAGTATTTTGAGATACATATAAGGAAGGAAGGGAAGAAGATGTCTGGTGGGAATAGTAAAAGTCAATCCAAGATTTTCCTATTCCTTTACAGTGTAGCATGCAGAGGTGCTTCATTAAAGCTTCATAGATTTAATGATTTCAGCTGTGGGAGTGTGAAAGTAATTGAGGAGTTATTTTGCATTTTTTTCTGCAAGATCAGGAAAAGAGAGTCTTACAAGCCAAGTCTACACCATCCAAATAAAACTGCTAATCCAAGTGCACTTTCCTTGTCTTTAGATATCATACCCTACTTTGGTTTTGGTATTACAACATGTATATGAACAAACTTTAATTTTGATTATTAGCTAATATATTTTAGGCATTTGAACCATAGCTGTAAACATGGCTGTTATTTTTTATTTGTTTATTCAACCACAAAGTAAGAATATGTGCCTGGTCAACTCAAAAGACTTCCTCTTTCTCTAGCAAATGAAAACAGAAGGCATTCACTTTGGGTCAAATCTGTCTATGTGTTTCAGGGGGAAAAAAATGACAATTGTGAATGTTCAGTGGAAACTTTATTTCTATGTGTTTTTCTTTTAAAGCATTTAAACTGGGAAAAAAAGGGAGCTTAATTAGTGTCTGAATTGGAAAATTTGACAGGACTTATTTTTGAGCCACACTAGTTATGCATGTGAGGAAACATAAATATTTGTAGCCAAAACATATTAACTACGTAGGTTTAACAGACCACATAATTAAGTCAATTCTAACTCTCATAGTTACAGTTTTAGACCCCAGTTCTGCTGGGTCATGAAAAGGCAATATGTGAAAATCACATATGAGAACACCTTGAACAGTATTCAGAATAGCTATAAAGGAAAGCTGAGGAAACTGAGGGATGCAAGATTATCTTAAAAACTGTGAATTTTGCCTAGATTAATTTCCCATACATTCTGACTGAATTTGGAATTATTTTGCTTTCTTTTTAAACATGTTTAAGATCTTGTGATCCTATCTTATCAAAGGTTTTTTTCCTTTCACACTGTAATGATAGCTCTGATAAACTAAAATGTTGTAAAAAATATACTAATTGATACTTGCCAAAAATAAATCTGCAAATCTAAGCAATGGAACCTTTATGAAGAAACAAAATGCAGTTTTTATTTTACAGCTGGTAGGCAGATTTCCACATGAGGGAGACCTTTCTCTGTGTAAACCAGCAGTCTCAGATCAAGGTAGATAACTGCAAGTGTAGTAACTATAAATGAAAATATGTGATGATTAAAAGTTATATGATGATTTAAAAGTTAGATTTATGACAGTACTGATACTAATGATGATCATTTGACTTGTTTATTTTCCTGTTCTTTAGAATGTTTGTGTTACACAGTATATAGCAAGAAAGATACTGAAGTGCAGGAGAATGTCTGCTGTTACATGTATGTGAAAATGCTTACATATTGTACAGTTATGTTAGCATCAGCTTGATATCCATGTGTGTAGGGAGGAGAAAAACCTAAACCACATTGTGACCACAAATGAAAGTGTTACATGCTGTACCTGTGCCAAAGAATAGGGTTTTTTATAATTTGTTTTTGAGAAGCCAGTTCCCTCCGTCTGCATCAGGCAATAATTAAAGCAGATGATCTTATGGCTAAAACTGCACTCAACACAGAAGACTAATGGGTATGTTCTGAAGTGCTTCTGAAACATCTTAATGTGGTAACATATCTAAGTTGTCTGCTAATTTTCATATTGTCTTCATGGAGCCTTCTGAATCAAATTGGGGTTAGACTAGACAACCTTTGAAGGTCCCTTCCAACCCAAAATATTCTATGATTCTATGAAATTCATGTTCACATTTCTTCTTGTAAAGACCTGATCTTGGAATGGAAAAGATCACCCAGAGAAAGACATTTTTTCTGGTTTTGCACCCCTCTATCATAGGCATGAAACTTGGTCTGTATAGGAAACAACTATTCCACTGACACAATCCCAAGTCTGTGACATAAAGTTCGCCCAAGAAAACAGGGAACACTTCTGCTTTGGAAAAGAGTTAATTGCCTTGACACTGCACAGAAACAATCACATACATTCAGACATGCCAGGAGGTAGGTATCTGGCAAAACCCAGCCTATTCTAGAGTTGCTAGACCCATGCTTCCACTGAATTAAATTTCAAAACAAAAAGCTTGTATTTATTCCAACCTAACTTTAAGTATTCACTGTAATAAATAAAAAAAGTAACTTGTAATCTTAGTCTGTAACAAATAGCTGCCTTTTCAAGTTAGTACTGTATCTTTTTAGAATTTCATTGTGTTTAGGATTAATTTTTTTTCCTCTGCCAGAAATCAAAATTGGACTTTGGCTCCACAACAGAAGCTTCAAATGAAAGGGAAAGCGTAAAGTGGGAGACTTAGGAGAGAGTGGTGGTAACCACTCAGTAAGTGCGTGATAGGCAATGGCTTTCTCATTCTGTTGCTTTACTGCAAAAGATAGAATGGGTTGGTGTCATGCTTTAACCCCAGCCAACAACTAAGCTCCACACGGCCACTCACTCACTTCCTACCCACCCAGTGAGATGTGGGAGAGAATCAGGAAAAGAAGGAAAACTCGTGGGTTGAGATAAGAATGGTTTAATAGAACAGAAAAGAAGAAACTGATAATAATAATGATAACACTAATAAACTGACAATAGTAATAATAAAAGGATTGGAATATACACGTGATGCACAATGCAATTGCTCACCACCTGCTGACTGACGCCCAGTTAGTCCCCGAGTGGCGATCCCCCTACCCTCCCTCCCCCCAGTTGATATACTAGACATGACATCACATGGTCTGGAATACCCCTTTGGCCACTTTGGGTCAGCTGCCCTGGCTGTGTCCCCTCCCAACTGCTTGTGCCCCTGCAGCCTTCTTGCTGGCTGGGCATGAGAGGCTGAAAAATCCTTGACTTTAGACTAAACATTACTTAGCAACAACTGCAAACATCAGTGTTATCAACATTCTTCTCATCGTAAATCCAAAACACAGCACTATACCAGCTACTAGGAAGACAATTAACTCTATCCCAGCTGAAACCAGGACAGCTGGCCATGCAACTGGGTCACAAGATGTGTAGGTGATGGTCTCAGCAGCCCCTGTGGTAGTTGTCTTGACATAGGTCCAGTATATAGGGTGTCTCTGGATTGCCTGCAAGTCATGTAGTCAAACCTAAATGGTAAAAACAGTCTGAAAAAAAGTTTAAAGTTTGCTCTCTCAGCTGTGGTGGCTATCAGTTGTTAACACTGACTTAAAGAGAGTATTAAGATGTAGGGAGTTAATGTTTCTGAGGTAGGTGGAGTATTGACTGTCACTTGAGCTTCTAATACTACTACAGTTGGTTTTCCTATACAAATAGTTCTCTGTTGTATGTTATGATTATCAATGTAACAATATCGCAGAAAAAAACCTTTCTCATTTTAATCAGTAATCAGGGTCAATCAACTGCTGACCTTGTTTGACAAACAATTTTGTTAAACCCTGTTTTAACAAATAATCAGGCAGCAACTAATTCTAATTGCTGTAGTCATTTGGTATGGGAGAAGTAAAATTATTGCAAGAAGAAGTGAATTACAAGGTCAAGATCTCAGCTTCCTCTTTGAAAAATGAAACAATTTCCAGATACCTTTGGAGGTATTGTGGCATAGTCGAGTTAAATGGAATCTCCTGCAGGGGTTTTCCAGAAGTGTAGAGCTGGTTGCATAGTGAGTGGTTACCAACAGGGTTTAAGAGAGGCTAGACATCAGGAGGTTATGTGGAAGCAAAGGAAAAGGAAGGAAAGCAGCAGGTGGAAGGATGAAGTTGGAGAAGGGTATTTTGACAATAGTTGTAGAAGGGCTGGAGTGGATGTCAGAGACAGATGGTAGGAAAAAGGTAGTAGGTTAATGCATACTGATTTATGAAAAGTTGCTAAATGCTTTTCATTGTTTTATGAATTAGAAACAAGACATGCTTGTCTATGGACAGATTTCATGTCTTGTTATTTGCATGCTGAAGAACATCAGATTATGCACCAGCTTGTTGCTTGAATACTTGTGCTCCTTCCTGACATCTGGAGATCAATTTCTGCCACTATTTTCTTTGTGAATATATTTTAAGTAAGAGTTTCCTATGGTGGAAGGAAAAAAGTGCGATGTTATGAGGGAATTAGTGGGGCCTATGCTGGAACTCCTGTATAGCTAATCATCATTAGCCATTGTAAAAAGTGTATATGATATATAAGACATAGTACCAAACAACAATCAACCCATTTTAGACCTAATTAGGGTAGATAAAGACAAATTAATTAAATTAATTGGAAGTTAGTGGTTGCCTAGAAACCAATAATCATGACCTAATTTTGTTCAGTATTGATTAACAGAAGATAGACTCAACCAATACTTGCTTGCACTATACTCCTGAATTAAAAAGGCTAAAGATATCAGTGTGAAGAGAACTAATGAGTAAAATTATTGAAAGAAAAATTGTGAATGAGAAGTGGTATGTCTTTAAAATTCAGTTGGCCCAAATCCCACAATTTCACAACCTAAAATTTTTTGAGAACAATTCTGACTAAGAACCAATCTGTTCATCAGTAAAAACAGCAATTAAAAATAAACAAAACAGAAGTGGGGGGTCAGGATTAGGAAATAGTTATAAAATGATGAATTGTAAAGTGTTAAAAATTATGAAGAAGGCTAAGACTATCAAGGGAGGAAAAAAACATGGATGAAAGGATTATAGCCAGTAAGATAATAACTTAATGTATTAAGAACTAATAAACACCATTTGTGTTACAGACCCTTTAGTAGATGGCAATGCTAATATTGCAAAAGACAAAAAAGAAAATTTTTAGTTACTGTTTCTCTTCTGCATTTAGAAAGCAGCAATGTGATGTAACCATACCATATGAGAACAATGGGGTACTTTCCAGTCCATTATTAAGTGAGAAGGATATTAAGCAACACCTAATAAGAACAAAGGTTTTTACATGAGTAGGATTGAATAACTTGCACTCTGTGAATCTCCAAGAATTGGTGGTGGTTTTTTTTTCCCTGTGCTGTTAATCATGGGATACCAGGTATATGCTATTGTAGTGGAACAGTGCTAATGAGTTCCAGTACTCAAAAAGAGCAAATAGATGACTATTGGTCACATAGCTTGAAATCCGTCTTCCACAAAACAGTGGCAAAGAATAAATATGGTTCTGTTGCTGAAAAATTAAACAATGAGTGTAATTCATACAATGCAAGTTATTTTATAAAAAATTTTATTGTCTTACAAGCCTGATATAATCATTTATGGCTATTACGAGCCTGATGAAGGTGATTGTAGAGAGATTTATGTAAGAGGTATTTGACTTAATGCTGTATATTTTCATTTGAAATAACACTATATGGTGTTAATAGAGAATATGTAAAATGCATTCAGAACAGCTAACTGTTCTCAGAGAGTACTTGTTGGTGTAGAATTACCATTGAACAGGGTACAGTTAGCTAAGCACTTCAGGGATCAGTAGAGGCCAGTAATATGAAATCACTGGTGATAGAATTTGTAGCGAATGACCAAAGAAAGCAGTCACACAGAATTCTTTGGATTGTTTGAAAGCTTTGGGCATTCAGCCTAAAAATTTCTGTAGCACAGATAAAGTAACATGTAACATGCCTACAGTAACTAAAAATGTAGGTTAAAACTACAGCTTAGTGGACTGTATTCTAGAAAGTATGGACTTCTGAAAGTATGTAGAGGCTGATTATGGTAGTCAGTTCAATCTGAATTGTTATGAGACTATAGCAAAAATGATTAAGCAATCTCATGATGGATTAGTGCAAGAATATTGCATAAGAGCAGGTTACTGATGCTATTTCTGTATACCGTAGCAGTAAAATGGGCACCGCAATTGCATGCAATTTTGGTGTCCTAATTTTTAACTGGGGCTAGTAGGACTTGTTCTAGTAGGACACAGGCTGTTCTGTATGTAGAATAGAATTATTCTATTATTATATGTGGAACTCCTTGCCAAGGATATTGTAGAGGTGATAGGTTTACATGGGTTCAAAACAAAACTCAACAAGTTCCAGTCTTAGAAGAGAAGCCAGTGGAGGGTATTTAAATACATAAAATGCTTTTCACCTTCAAGAAGTCCTTGCAAAGTAGAAGGTGGAGATCAGAAGAATATTAAAGGAAATATCATATGTGGTGGCCCTATTCATACTCCTTTTAGGCACCTGCTTTAAGCCACTGCTATAGATAGGATACTGTATCAGATCAACCTGCTGTTTGATCCGCTGTAGAAACTGGAGAAAGAACGGAAGAGAGCTGCCACAGAGCATACCTGAGAGCTGGAGAACTTTCAATGGAAGACTTTTAAAAGCTTTATCTTTTCAGCTTAGCAAAAAAAGAAAAAGATTCTTTGATGGCTTCATTATAGTCTCTAGGTATTCCAATTGCATATTAAAGGCTCTTTAGTCTTTAGTAGGAGAATGTCAGCTAGAAGCTGAGGCCAGTCAAAGGGAAAATAACAGCATTTTTGACAGTGATGGAGACTAACTATTGGGCCAAACTGCTCAGAAAAGTGGAAGAGTTGTCAGTTCTTAATGCCTTCAAATCAAGACAAGTGAAAGCTCTTCTAGGAGATATGCTTTCACCAAACACAGTATGTTAGATTTCATTCAGAGTAACTGAGTGAAATGGAATGGCTGGTGATATACAAATCAGATTGATTTCATGGGCCTTTTTCCCTTTAAAACTCTACAATTCCTTAAATCTTATCTTAGCAAAAAAGTTTGTTACATGTTTATGCAGGGCAGAAGTATAAAACTATCCAATGTAATTCACTGTCAAGGACTTCTGCCTTCTAAAGCGCTAATGGAAAGCAAAAGCAAATGGAGAAAGTACTTTTAAATTAAGTGAACATTTTAACCTAAAATAGTTTTAACTGCAGAATTGTGAGATTGACAAGCTTTTATAAGAAAACTGAGCAGACAAACATTTTTCTACTTGACAGAGGATAAACTTATCCTTTGATTTCTGGATGAAGGCGGCAGTGTTTTCCTCTGTAGAAAGTGAGTAGTATTCCCACATTATTGTTACAAATAGGATTTTTAACTAGCCAAAGTTAGTTGCTTTTTCTTCATTGAGTTGTCCCCTTTGGATTTCCACATTTCAGTTAGGCTTTACTAGATGACTTCTTTTTGCAGAGCTAATATTTTCTGATTAGACTCACTATCAGGCCAAAACCACATCCTCTCCCCCCTCCTCCTCACTCACCTCTCCATTAAAGTGTTGCTCTCTTCAGGAATTTAGTCAACCCATTAGCTGAGATGTATGCTTTAAACTTTGGAGAAGCAGTTTGCGAAGAACTGAGTAGTATTTCTCCTTATTCTTTTATTAAACTCTTTATTTGCTAAGAACCAGTCATGGCTCAAAATCCAAGATAAGTTACAACCAAAATCTGGCAAAAGATCAGAAATCTAGTCAGATTTATACAACCAGATAATGTATAAAATGTTATGAATATTGTCAGTAACAGAAGGTTTTTACAAGGACTAATAGATTCTATACTCTAAACAGGAAAGAGTTTTGGCCTAAAACATTAATGAGAAATGTCTCAAAGGACACAGATATGGCACATTGTGCTTTGAGAGGATGCACTGAGAGGAACGCATTTTAGTCACCTTGATAATTTTTTAAGTGTATTTTTATGTTTCAAGCCTAGTCAAGAAGTCAGAGGATTTTATCCTATTGAAAATTCAGAATTAAGACTTACAGAGACTGCAGGGTTTAAATCAGCTTTCTGTGAAATACTTACGAATATAGTGCAATTAAACTTGACAGCATTAATAGCATTTGCCCCTTGGAATGAAATTTTATTTTTATACAAATAAGCTCACATTCTCTACAGGAAAGAAGAATCATCAGAAGTTGAAAGGTGTTGTAGATATGCTGTCTGGACACATATTCATAATGTGCTTATGCCCAAGTATGCTTGTGCCTTATCTATTACTACAGGGACATGCTCGTTCTCTTTCCCATCAAGCATGGTTAACCCTGGGTAAGCCCTGCCATAGGCCCCTCCACCATTTCTGGTGGAACTTAGTGAGCAAGGGAAAGATTGAGCAAGGATGAAACTGCATATAGCAAAACCCACATCTGAAGATCTTCTGATTTACTGGCAAATCACCATCTTCTTTTCTTCACATTGTTTTCTGTATGCACATTTGCTCTGCTGGAGACATTTAGCAGTACGCCTTAACCTGAAGGAGGAACTTCTGGTCTAGGATGGCTCTCAAGAACTGAACCACATTTTTTTGGTGACATAGTACTTGTAAAAGCATGGCTTAAGTCTAAGGTGGCTGGCTTTTGTGTCTGTCATTCCCTAGGGATGACATTGGGTTTGCTTGAGTTGTGATGGAAATTGCTTACATCACAAATTGGTTTCATTTTAGTGCTCCTGTCATACCATCTGCTATCAGGTGTGATAAGTTCTCAGAAGAGCTGTACCTAGGAATCTGTCTGCCTTGAAGACAAAAAGGGAAGAGGTCTTCCTAAAAGATCTGTTCAGCCTGAATAGAAAGATAACATGATGTCTGGGTTGGAATGCGGTGGGTCAGGTTTTTAAGAAGACTTAAGTGGGGTGATAGTCTTGCTTAGATAAAACATAAATTTGGTAGACAAGAGGAAGTTTGCTGTGGTGAAGGAATGACATGTTACTAAAGCGGTTGTTCTGCCAGAGGTGTGTGAAAACAAAATTCAGAACCCCTTATGAGATAGGATCTGTGAAGAAAAAAAAAACAACCACCAAACCCCACCTTCAAACAGTCTGTACAGAAAACTAATGGTGATCACCGAGAAAAAACAGAGAATTGTGTAATAAATTCCAAGACATATCTAGGATCACAGGCAAAGAGGCCTTCATTACAGGGAAAGATTTATCTGCACACTGGAGAAAAATCTAGTCAGTTTAGTCACATAACTGTGTCTCATGGACTTTCTCCTGGACAGAGGCACATATACTATAACCCATCCATAGGTTTCAAGGCAAAAAAGTCAGTCTTAAATGGAAAATCCTAGCCGGGTTCTGCAAAAGCATGTGTAAAGCCTGGGACAGGTAAATTCTCAAATGATAACAGTTGCTTAGGCTAGAATGGCAAGAGTTATATTTGCTATATCATATATTATCTTCTTAAACCCCTTCAAATTAGAAGATAACTTACAAGGATCCAAGAGACAGATTGGTTCTGTAGCAGAAGGGGTGCCATTTCTTGTTGGTGTCCAAAGGTGATAGGGTCCCCTGATCTTTAAAAGGTGAAAGAGTCGCTTTGCGTTTTCAATGTTTTGCGTTGGACAGTCCACACCAAAAGCAGAGACTGAGACTGACTATCTCAAAACAAAAAGTGGAAAAGAGACAATTCAAGCCTCTTTAAGTGCTTTCTGAGCTGGAGAAGCCTTGGAGAGTAGAAATCCTGCTTGCCTGATACACATATTTGATTAATATGGGCTCAGTTCTGTAACTTAGTGTGTTGTTTGGGACGCTGCACAGGTGTGACTTCTTATGCCACTGTAGAATGATTTGCCAAATAAATCCCTAATATGTCTATTAGAGTAGCATTTGTTTAGTTATCAAGAAAGTTCCTAAAATACTAAAAATGTGTATTGAAACTTTTTTATTATTATTGCTGGCCAACATTCTTAGCAAAAATGATGCCTCTCTAGATTACATCCTCATGATAACAAAGATATTTCAGTTGCTGATATAATTTTCCCCTTATTTAATTATGTACAACATTAATTAAAATGGAAAGTTGCATCAAAGGTGTAAAGATATTGCTGACTTCATTCAAAAGAAGGCAGATTTGGGTTTGTGCAGAAGTGTTCTGATAAGGCATCCAGCCAGGGTCAACCCACCACAACATAAAAATAAAGGATAATAAATTTAGGCAGCAGCAGAATTGGAATTTTCAGAAGCAAATTTTTGGATATAAGAGAATAAATCTCTCAATCATTTCTAGCATTGAGTGTCTCTCTCGGGATTTTCTCTCAGAGCTTAGCATCTAACTGGTATGATGATACCTAATTTTGAGGCATTATACATTTTATATTGACTTTTTCTCTTTTGATTTAGGCTAGTAATCCTCAAAGGAGAAATTTTGGCTGAGGAAGGTTGTTCAGTTTGTTATGTAAAACAAATAATGATTTTATTTGTAAAATATTGCTGTATGTCATACAAATAAAAATTAACAAGATGTATAAGAAAATAACAGATTTAATTTTCTTTTATAGGCTTAAGGAAAAAGAGTTGCCTTACTTTAAGAGAAAGTACAATAGAGTATCATTTTGTTCGTGGTGTTTAATTAGATTTGGCTGTTGCACAATTTTATCAGTAATTGGATAATATCATGAGTTCAGGCTAGTGAATTCTGAAATTGTTCTGCCAGTGTTTGAAAACTTTCTATCTGTGACTTGCAAATTGATACCTCAGTGTAAACAATAGCACACCTTTGAACAATATATGATTCTTTTGGTATGTCTTTAATACATCTAAAAGAGCCTTCAGAACGGAGAGTAAAGTAACATCTCTGTACTCACTTTTAATCAGATTGTCATTAGAGAACAATTGCAAATACAGGTTGAGCATGAATTTTACAAGTTCCACACATGTCTTTTCATAAGTACTGGCTATGCCTTTTCTTCCAGTAGCAGTTATGCCTCTGTGAA
Source organism: Haliaeetus leucocephalus (assembly GCF_000737465.1). NCBI lineage: Eukaryota > Metazoa > Chordata > Aves > Accipitriformes > Accipitridae > Haliaeetus > Haliaeetus leucocephalus. The sequence continues at coordinate 1,601,533 of NW_010973158.1, read as the reverse complement.
GCCTATTTACCTGTGTTGCGGCTACTTCCACCTTGAAATGTTTTATGTTTCTAAGTACTTTGTTCATTCTGCTGACAGAAAAGGAGGGAGTGAATCTAAATAATCACTTGACTTTTTCCCCAAGCACAAAGCATAACTCCTATATGTGTAACCTGTATTTATTAATGGCATTTTATGGCTACAATTTTGCATGTTAAAATACAGAGCCCAAGGTGAGTTATTTAAGTGACGGTGTTTTTCAGAGAATGAGGAACTGCTGAACTCAATGAAAGCCATTGTTAAGGGAGCTGAAAAATAATACTATGGTAACTTGCCTAATATCTAAAAATTTTTATCCTCATCTTACTGACCATTTTTTGTCTAAAGGGTTTTACAGAATAAACAAGGATATAAATAATAAAGAATAAACAACGATAAGATTGTCCCTCTCTACATGTAAAAAAGTGAGACCTAGAGAAGGTGAGTATTTTGGCAATTGTCAAACAATGAGTCAGATTTGAAAATGTAAGCAAGGATGCCTGTCTCCTTATGCTGTACTTACTGGGGATGATCGCGTCTCAATTTTCTTTAGAGAACCTGTATTCAAGTGCTGTAGATGATTTAATTGGGGGGGGTGGGGGTGGCAAGCAAAGGACTAATGTTCAGCCAGAAGAGTAGAAGGTACTTGGTATGACTGCAGGAGATGTGAATATGAATAAGGAGAGATCAGTAACATGATGATAAAATTTGCCTTCACTGGAATAACAGTATAGCTATAACTTTTCACCAGAAAACACAGATATGAATGTATCATTTATTATGCACACAAAAATATAAAATTAATGGTCAGTATTTAGTATCTGTTATAAAAAGAAGCACATAAAGTACTGGAGTAATTTTCATATGGGGGAAGCAGCAATATTTCAGATTCTTTTATGCTGACTGGTACAATTTCAGTGACCAAAGTGCCCAGAAGGGATTGCTATGAAAAGAATTATTTACTTTGCATGCTGTCTGCCTGATTCAACTCGCACACCAACATGTGTCCCAGTCCACCCCTACTTTGAGAGCACTTGAACAAATGCTGTGCTGATTAAATGGCCTTAAATTCTAAGCCTTGTAATTCATTGCTTTTGGTACAGAATTTTCTTATAACAAAGAAGCTGATGAGCTTGGGTGAAGAGAGTTTTGGCCCTTTATGCTGGGCATTAAAGACACTAATGCTATCAGTTTCACAGATCTTAGGTGCTGGTGCTTTTGTGATTGCTGGTGGGGGACTAGATCATTTTGGGAAAAAAATATGCCCCTGACACAGATAGAAATAATATCTGCTTCAACTACGTTTCACAAAGTCACAATGATTAAGTTCCACTAGGAAGCACAGGGCACAAAGTACATTTTTTTTAATTATACATGCACAGTCCACTGAGAACATAAAGGAAATAATGAGATACTATCTAGATAAACTTTTCTACAACACTGATGTATGTGCAAGAACTTATTGTAGCTCACAATCTGCAGTTTGTGTCTTAGATTTAGGATCTAGAAAAATTGTTCAGTCAGCCACCTTGCAGATTGTTCCTTTTGGATTAGCATCAGGGAGCTTTCTCCCACCTCCTTATCTGCTGCCAGGAAATCAGTCAGTGAGAGCACATGAGGAACAAGCTGCACTTCCACAGTTCTGGTGGTTTATCTTCCTGTAGCCTGAGCTGGTTAGCAGCTGTTATTATAGTCTGCCCAACTTCAGCCCTGTGGTTGTGGCCTGGAGGGATCTCTTTCGTGGGACAAAATGGCTCAATTGCAGTTGAGCCTACTCTAAGCTGTGGGACATTCGAGCATTTCAAGGGATTTCAGAGATTTTTAGGTATATAACCGCAGCAAATTTTTACTGAACTGCATATTCTTAGAGGTATATAACCTGGGTAAATGTAGGTGTATCTTTATGAGTATAGCAAAAAGGACATTTCAAAACAAAATTTTTCTCAGCCAAATTTCAAATCTTACTCTAAACCATGGATACCAGATTTTTTTAATTATTGGAATAATATGTGTAATACCTTGCTTTGATTTCAGAAGCAGCCAAAATAATTCAGCTGAAATTTTGCTCACCAAAAGCAGCCTGGGGGCTATATTCAGCATAGAAAGTTTCAGCTCAAACAGTTATAGTTTAGCAAATTTAAAAGCAATTGAAAACAGGTTGTTATTATAGGAAGTGTTGGGCAACCTAAGTTGCAGGCAGGTCTACAAGACCAAACTATAATTTACCACATGTAGAAAGTAACTTGTAAGTGTAAGATGATGATTTATAAAAGTAGGTGGAGAAAGAGTTTCTGGGTAAGGTTTGTCAGAGTTGGTACTGGTTAAAATGTTTTAATATTTTTAATGTTGACATACATTTTTAATTGGAGCTCTGGATTTCAATAACATGATTTCTTTTCCCCAACATTTATTTCATCAGATCTTTTTGTATCATTTAGGTTTTAGTCAGTGATAGGACTTGATGAAAAGTTCCGTAAGACTTTTCACTGAAATATTAGTGGAGAAAATTATTAATTTTTTAAATTGAGATGCTTACAGAAATACTCCCTTCCATAAAAAGCAGAGTTTTTATAGAATGGTCAGGTTTAGAGTTAAGTTTTACTCTAACATGCATAAGATGTGTTTTCAGATGGCCGCTGTATGGAAATGAATCTTCAGCAGGGATTCACTAATACAGATCTGCTAAAAGTTAGTGGAGCTATGTTAAGTGAGCTGTCTAGTCAGATTGCATTAACAGAATAAATGAACTGTGAGGATCATCAAATATTTAAATGTATTCTAAGGTAACTTTCTGGTTAACTTTAAAAAGAGAAAATTCCATGTTTTGTTTAAGGGATAGGTTTACTTCAGCCATCATATTATTTAATTGATATGTCTTAGTACTACCTTTAGGTTCTCAGTTAGACCTGAAATCTCACACTGTGGAAGGAGCTGTAAAGCAAAAGCCTGAAAGACAGAGAGATACTCTGTCTCAGCTGAGGAAACTATCAAGGCAGTTATTTCAAACAATGGTATGCTCAAAGATTGAGTGAAGAAGTTAGAACTATCTCCCAGAAGTGAACCCACACGACATCAAAGCCGGAATTGGCAGTTACTGGTGAGAACAACTATTGACAATGCTGCTGCTGCAGGTAAAATGGGCTAAATATCCATGTAGCTTGTCCTCTATGTCTAACACTTGGAGATGTGGATAAAAGGATGTCAGGCTGACAGATGCAAATGTAGATGTCACACACTTAGGAGCCAAGGGCAGGAAAGCAACTTACCAAATGACAACAATGTGTATTTCATTGGAAGATGTGTTGAAACTAAAAGTGGGATGACACTTCAGTAAGTAGTAATTATAGGAGTAAACAGAAAGGTGACTGTAATCTTCAACTTCAGAGTTAATCCTTCCTTGATAGTGAAATCTGATATCTTGATGTTTTAACTTTTAAAAGTGGAAGCATGAAAGGATATCACCAGGGCTATGACCTAGAGTAAATGAGGTATTAGTAAGAAAATTGTGTGTTTATAAACAGGATATAAATAAGAGATTGAGGTTAAAAAAATATGTATTGCTGTGGTAGGATGGAGGAAAGGAATACAACTTTAGTGAAACACTTATTTTATTTCCAGATATATAAGAAGATCTTTAACCTTATTTATCCTGGTGTAATGTAATATATCAGACAACCTTCTCCAGTTATTCCAGGGGCATGGAATCATAACAGCTCTGGGTTGTCCAGTGTGATTAAGGGAAGATAGAAATAGTTCTCTTCCTGCTGCCAAAAATCTTGCTGAGATTTTAGTGATGGAATTTGTGGTGCTGAACAAGAATGCTATGCCAAGTCATCTGCTGCAGGAAAGCAAGTACCCTCCCTGAGTTATTTCATAGAATGGTCTCCCAAGTTGGTCACAGCGAATTAAAAATAGATTAATTCTGAAATCTTTGGTCTCTTCTTGTTTGGACTCCCTTAGTAAGTTTGTCTGATAGATGCATATTTTGAATTTCTTTTTCAGTTCTTCCTATTTCAGAGGTTAGTTATGCTGCTAATTAAACCAGAATAAGGTCTTCATATGCTTCACCCAGTGCATGTAATCTTCTTGAATTTTCAAGTACGCTTGTATTATAGACCAAGCTCCATGATTTTGTTGTCTAGTTTTACATTATAAAGAGACATATAGTTTAATGGTGTCTTTTTAAAAATCAGATTTAGGTTAGCCTGTCATTTGGGACTGTGTTTTAGTACCACCAATGTAATTGCGGTATAGATTATTTATACTCATTTCAGACAAACAGCCAAAGATGATGAATAGTTAAATTTCTGTATTGCAGTTGGATTAGTTATTTCAAAAGTATCACTGAAACTATGATTCTACCATGCTTCAAAAGTATGGAGATGTTAATAAGCAGCAATTACGAAAGATTGCTATTAGCTGCTCACAACGTAAATATTTCTTCATGATGCTGACATGTGAGCGCCTGTAAAAGATGAGTACTCCATTCTGCTTTTCAGCATGCACACAAAGTTTTGCCAGGTACATCTGAAAAACCAGCTCACTTTTTCAGTGTAAGCAATAGTAATAGCCTTTCAGTCTGTCATGCTATGTGCATATATTTGTACTATGAACTGAGAAATTACTCTTGCCGAGTTTTTCCTGTTGGTTTGGCTGAACTGAACAATGCTTTGTTGGGAGCAGGGCAGGATAGCAGTACCAGAGGCATGATCTTGCTCCCATTTTAGTCAATAAGAATTTTACCACAGAAATAGAGGCTGGATAAGGCCTTTTGCACGCAAAAGTTCAGTCCTGGTAAGTAGCTTCTTATCCTATAGTTAAGAAAGCAGCTCACAAAGATGCTGCATATCAGCAGAGGTTTATAAATACAGGCTTTAATAATATGCAAGCCAGACATGCAAATCTGTAAATTTTTGCAAATCTGCATGAGAACACTTTAAGTTGTGAACTCAGACTTCTTATGCCTCAGACATCTCTAGGCTGAACCTAACTTTGCATGATGAAGGCTGATTGTCCTGGACAGAGTGCAATGCAAATGCCACTGCACTTTCCAGTGTCCTAAATGGCATGTTTAATGGCAATTTGGGCAATCCTGCAGCACTCTGCCATGGAGACGGTCCTGACACAGGCAAAGATCCCATAGGGAAAACAAGAAAGGAGGTGGTCATGTAATTGAAGACTATATCAGAAAGCACAGTCACCAGTGGGTGTAATTATGGTTGAATGTAATTATGCACCTCCTAACCTTATGTACCTTAATTATAGCACCTCCTAACTCTTTGAGTGCTTGCCTTGGAACTCAGTCTGGTGTAGCTCTGCTGGCCTATGAAACACACCATGGTTGTATCAGCTGTGACCCTTTTATTGCTAAAGACAGTTACTCAGTTAATGCAAGCATCAGTGGGCTTTGTGCATGTGCCTAACTTTTTTAAGCTAGTTAGTGAAGAAATTTGGCAGTAGACTTTGAAGAAAGTAAAGCTGTTACTGTGGGCTTTGGCTGTCTCATTTTTCTGGGGGATGAGAGCTGTTCAGGAGGGCTCAGAATAGCAGTTAGGGAGCCCAGGAATCTTGGAAGCTTCTCAGAGCATCTGGAGCAGATAGCATCATTTTGGAAATTGTCCAAACTGAGTGTCAGAGCAAAAGACAGTGCCTAGCAGCCACAGTACCTCCTACCGGAGTCACGTGCATGACGATTCCCTCCAGTACTCTCCACCTGGATGATCTTCACCACTCTTGCCCCTACCTACCTTTCTTTGTGGGAGAACCCCTTGGACTTCTCTGAAACAAGCCACGATAACATGTGTGTGTCTCACGTGCACAAATGTCTCAAGGGCTCTCTGTTGGAAGGAAGCTGTCCAGCCAGTTAGGTCTATGTCATCATGGTGAAAACAGAGAAGTGTTCCGCCCACAGTGATGTTTGCCCTTAATGGAAGAACTTAGCCTAACCATCACATTTGAAAACACTTAACAGCAGTAGGCAGGCAGACAGACTATGACAAATGCATCTGGATGATATAATCTTTCGTCTCAACAGTATTTTTATGAAGAATAACAGTAACTTTGGATTTCAGTGTCTTTTAAGGAAAATGCCCCCACTGAATAAGTAAAAGAAAATTCCTTGTCACCTCAAAGGATCCTGAAAATCCAGATGCATGAGAAACAGCTGTACAACAATACATAGCTTAAAGGATAAAACCCCCAGTATTTAGCTAACAAAGTGAAAGACCACCGAGTGTTGTTGAATCTTGCTACCTTTTGATGGGGGTAGGAGGTACAAAGAAGCTTTATTTGCTCTGCTGTGCAGTGACTAGGCTGTGTGACAACAGCTGAGTAACAAGACACTGCAAAGGGAACAGATTTTTGGGGGATGGATGCACTAGTGAGTGGGACTTGCACAAAAGATGTCCCCAGCGACACAGCTTCATTTCATATGGTTCTACCTGGAGCTTGGCTCTATTGCTCAGGCCTGCCCATAGGCAGCCCACGGTCTTATAAGGCCCTGAAAGAACAGTATGAGATGAACAGAGGTAATTAGTATCAATTTTTTAAAATTACAATATGTGTTTAGAGATTGTCAAAATGCAGCAGTAAACCAAGAAAGCTACTACAAAATTTTACCTACTATCTTGCCCTAACTTTTTTCAGAGCATTCATCAGTTTCTTCTGAAAGCTCATCTTTTTCTGTTAAATAACTACAGGCAAAACCTTTCAGGCTGTATCCTGCCAAATGTTAATGTTGTTAGAAGCAGTAATAATTATGCAAGCAGTCACTTCACTGGTCACTGAAGGTGAGTTCTGTATTCAACGTGAATACAAGCAGGCTATTGTGTTTTAGTGAAGAAGTGTGAAATTATATACCAGAAACCAAAATTCCCTTCTGACTCCTCTGTAGGCAAAGGAGATATTGCTGGGAAAGCTGAAAGACCTTTGGTGGCTTTTGCAATGTAGAAGCTGATGCAGACCACAGTGTACTAACTGATGCACTCACTGCCTGGATGAAAGATTTGTGATGTGCGTAGTGGCTGGGCAGCACTGCTCTGACGAGCATTTCATTGTCTGATGCATTTCATTCAGTTTCAGTGTAATAAGAAAAACACTGGTACTAGATTTCCCAGTATGGCTGCTGTACAGCATGTCTGTTGAGGTTTCTTGCTCTATTATCTCGAGTTTTATTACTATAATTACTTCTTTCCCCTCCCCCTCTTCTGCAAACTTTATTGAGCCATCACTGGGAGCTTCTCTTCACGTTAGTGCCCTTTCTCTTGACTCTGAATTAATTGAGAGTGAAACTGGAACAGTGACTCATAGCAAAGGAGGAGAGTTTGTTATTAGTAATAAGCAAAGAAGGCCACAGGAACCCACTGTTTCCCGGCTCCAACAATGCCTTCCTTCCGTGTGTCATTCCCACATTGATCATGTTAACTGATGCCTCTTTAGACACTAATTGCTGTATTGATGAGTCTGAATTGGACAGTTTCACTGCGTGGGGGCTTTGGGGAAGCCAACCTCCAAAAAGGTGAAAGTGCTAATTATATTAGTAATTACTTTAAAGCTTTTATCCTAATTTTGCCAGTGTCCATTTCCATGGTAACAGGAGCAGGTACAGCAGCATTCAGCCGAGTGGCTCAGAGCTCTTGGCTACATCAGCAGGGGCTGAGGTTGGGAAGATACTGTACAAACAGCATGCACAGATTTTCCAAGACTCCAGAGATTACTTTGCCACAGACCTAACTTAAAATATCAAAAAACTATCCTAAAAAGGAGATTCCCTCTTTGTGAGTTGTATAGGCTTTTTTAAAGTTTTGATTTTACCCTTAGGTGAGCTGGCAGGTCTTCTAAAGGCTGGGCTGCAGCCAGAGTCCTCAGGGCAAATTGTGTCTGACTCAGCAGCTTTTTTTTTTCTGCAGCCTCCTGGGCTGAGAACAACAGCTTTGCCACTTCCTGACTCTTGGGCCTTGTCTGCTAGGCAAATTTCAAAAAAGAAATTCCCACCAGCACTTCGAGCGTGTCTGAAATTGTAAACAGACTCTATTTGGAGTGGTTTATGTCACTGACTTACAGTCAGCATTAAACTTAACTTAGGTTGCCATCAGCTGCAGCAGCTTCCTAGATATTTAGGCTTTTAGCATGTAACTGTGGTATTTCCCCACATGATGTAAAAGCAAATCGTTCACATTTTCTTTATGAAGCAGCAATGATTCCAGACTCTTGTGGCTGGTTATCTACTCACTCAGCAAAGCCAAGCGTGACATTTCCGTGCTCTGGAGTGAAAGTTCTGACGTGATGTGAGTGGAGTCGTGAGCGAGAGAAAATCATAAGGTATCCTACTTTCCGCCTGGGTGAGCTTCAGAGCTCACAACAAGCTCCAACAAGAGCACTTCAACAGGGAGAGCAAAATGTTTGGCTTTACAGACAGGTGGCTCCATAGGGCGTTTTAAAAAAACGACATCATAATGCACTAAGGGTGATAAGGATTCTGTAGTATTGATTCCTTTACCATGCTTCTGGAAATATTAACATCTAGAAATATTTTTTTTCCTGTGATTAGCACTGATACATTTTAAAGAAAATTCCTTGTTAGCCAATACATTTCTATTTAATCTAAATAAAGCTTATTCAATTCTGCAATTGATATTAAATTTCACTCTTGAGCAAGTCTGCTGTCTACAGTGAGGTTACACCTAACCTTTTTATTGAAAAGAAATAAGAACAATAGATAAATCACAGATGGATAATATGTGGTGCCTTAGATTTTAAGGAGGAACTGGCTGATTATCAGTTTTTGAAGATCAGAGCACTTTAGTAACGTATGTCAGAATGTAGGACCTTAAATATTTGCATTTGTTTTATTTATTTCCTTTTATTCTTGGCATTGCTTTTATGACACAGGATCAGTTTTCTAATTCTACATATCTAAAATAAGTGACAGTTAATATTTGGGCATATTTTGTTGTCCCTAATTTCAAGCAAAGAAAGACTGATATAAGTTCATAGGACTTTTCCATGCTAAGAGATACCTCACAACTTTATAAGCTAGACTGTCCTCTACCCAGCAAAACCCTTAATGTACTAGCAAGGGACAAAGTGCCCATCAAAGTGATGGCTCTACCTTTTCTAGAAAAGAAAATAAAAAGCGGTTTTGACGGCTAGCAAATTTAGGGGCAGGGGAAGGAGAAAGAATTGTTGGTAATATTCATACAGTGCTGCTGTTATTTTACTGACAAGTGACATGGTTACTAACCACAACTAGTCCCTGTATTGGGAAAGGGAAAAACTCTCTTCTCAGAATGTTTATGCTGTAGAGCCCACCTGCTTTCCTTGGATCCTTCCACTTACTGAAACAAACCATGTTATTGAGTATCAAAGCTCAATAGTGTGTTTACACAGAGACAACGATATGAGACTAAGACATCTTGCGCCATCCTCTTATCCTCATTCGGCTTCTTATTATTTTTATTAATGTCCTTACACCCAGGGTTAAAGGGCCATCGTGTTACTGTTGTGTTTTCTGTGTGATTGAACATTAGCTATAGATTGCTTTGGTATGTGGGACATGTCTGTGTGACAAATGCTCCAGCCCCGTGGGAGTTGGACTAAAGCAGAGGAGGTATCTCACTTGCTTGTCTCTGTCATAATGCTTTAAAGAAATCTGGGAAGAGAAACATGGAAAGACCGATCCTTCATAAACCTCCACAGCTGCAAAGACAAAAAGGCTCCACTGCATCCGAGCAGACCAGCTACAGAGCCTGATGCCTCATCTCCCGAAAACTCAAGAGAGTTCTCCAGTTAGAAAACAAGCAGGCTAAATGAGAGTGTATGATGTTGTTTTACGTCCCGGCAGAGAGATGGCTGTCATCCAAATTTCCCTCATGGAGAAATTTAGCAGAACTTTTGGAACCAGTGTTGAGGGTAAACCAGGGGTAGCATACTTACAAATGTCTACATAAAGAAGACAGAGTTAAGGATGTTTACCCTAATTGGGTTACACAGAAGCAACGATGAGCTGAAACTGAAAAACTTAAAAAAAAGCTGTTCTGAATATACAATAACATACTTTGCCCATCTTCAGTTGCATTCTGCAGAGCAGGCAAACAACTGGCATCTGGAGGTGGGGAATCTAATGCAGCAAGCCTGCCGACTGCTGGGTCGGAGAAATGGATGGTTCATTTGGTTTGTCTGACACTTAAAATTTATGTGCAGAATATTTAACAATTTGACTGACTTAATTCTGAGTCTCTCTGTTTGAAAGCAGAACTCTTATGAAGCAGTAGAGAAAACTGAAGGAGAAAAGTGGTAAAGCAGGTGGGAGAGGAGAGAGAATCATGCGAACAGCAGATACAGATGTGCTTTCATGTAGAGGAAAACATAACGAGACAGGGGATGAGAGAAGGTAGGACCTATTCCTAGCACATGATGCAAATGCCTCAAATTGGCACTTTGGAGATCCGTTACCATATCTTGGCATTCGTGTTTAAGTCCACTTTGTGGAAACAAACCAATAAATGCTATTGCAACTGATCACAGATGAGAGAGATCCCGCTCTGCCCATGCTGCAGCTCATATTCCACTGAAACACATTTCCCATGTTTGGATTTGCCTTCATTTTTACCTTCAGTAATGAGGCCCTGGAGCTGTGTTGTGCTGATGACAAAACCATTCAAGTGGGCTGCTTCTGCCCTTGAGTTTGTCGCCACATAATTTTATTTATTCCCTTCATGCTGCCTTGGCTGTGTGGCTTTTTGCACCTTTGAGGAAGCTGTGCAACCACCTGTTCTTATTGGCAGGCTAAATTGGCAAAATATTTGTTTCTCATAGGCCTGAGGCAGGCCTACAGGGAAGAAAACAGCAGAACATGACCATATTGTGCCCTTCATCATCCCTGAGCAATGAAGCAGAGCATCGCAGGCTTTTGTAAGGCAGGTGGCATGCCGAAGTCCACGCAAGGGCTGTGCCGGCACTGGGAGTTTTGAATGGCTAAAGAAAACATGTATGATCATTTTTTTGCCGTTCTGCTGGTAAGCTATTTTCATAACGTTTAGATGTCACGAGCCTGCAAGTGTAGAAACTTATCCGGTTTATCAAGCTCAACTGCCTTTTAGTTTGATATATCTTTTCTTGTTTCCCTGCTAGGTGTAAGCAGTTTGTGGTTTGCCTGGGGCCTTCAGCAGTGAGGAGGGAGGCAGCACAGCAGCTCCACTGTTGGCCAGCAGTTCTGGAGGACTCACTCATCAGAAGCTGAAGGTATGGCTATTTCTGTCCCCCTGTGGCCAGTCACACTCTACTGGTCACATCACAGCGGCCACCAGACAGCCCTGCCGACAGAAGCGGTGGCTGGACTTGGCATGTCCCTGCAGCCTAGCCCCGTGCTGGGTAACTGAGCTGCTTCTGTCAGTCACGTTTCCTGCGGCGGTTCAGCAGATACTGGCACACGACCAAGAAGAGTTCAATGACTTTGATAGGTTCCTCTCACAATACAGCACCTATTATTTGTATTACAATGGCATACCGAGTGCTGCAAATACTAAATAAGGGAGGTTCCCTCTCCTGGGTTGTGTACTATCCAAAGCTGGAGGGATTATGGTTCTTCTGCTACACGTGGTCCGTGGCAGACCAGGATGCGGAATTCAGAGCTTCTAAATCCTAGATCAGTGAATTAACAAGATTATCCTTTCACTCTGAAAACAAGATTGAAAGAGATTTTAATAACAGCAGGCCACCCAAAACCTAAGTTATATTGAATAGCCTGGAACTGTAAAACATTTAGATTCTATGCTGCGTGTATACTTAAAAAAACCCAAACAACCACAACTCTGATGGTAAAGTGTAAAAGTGGCACCTTGATCATACAGGTAGTCACATGTCAGTTGTGAGGCTGTTTGAAAGTTATACTACTGATGTGTCATTTATTTTTAATAGCTCCCATGACATTATGAATACTTTCATAATTAAAATAACTTGTTCCATGAAAGAGCAGGTGTCCTGGTAGTTAAATACACAGTGCTGCAACAATGAAGTCTTCTGCTTAATGGCATTAGAAGCAGCAGTTTGTCCTGATCAACAGCTCTGCTGACGTCCTAGATGCCACTGAGAGCCAGAACAGGTGGGTCCACCATGAACAAGAGTTTTAATGGGCCAGATTTCTCACAAAGGGCTGGGTGCATACAGTGCCACAGAGCAGTTCCTGGCATTGGGCACTTAGGCTGGTCTCTGAATTTCTGGTATAAACTCTTCCCTGATGTTTACAACCTGTCCATATGAAGGATTGCTTTACGCACAAGCAGTACTAGATGAAGCTGGGCCAAAATAATGAAGCGTCTCTGGGAAAGAAAAAGTCACAGACAAACCTTATGTTTAAAGTACATCTTTGGCAAAGAAATCCATAACCCGAAGGAGACTTCAGCTGATCTCTCACAAAATGCAAGCCACACACTTTGCCTACCTTCTCTTGCAGCAGAGGTGGTCCTCCCCTATTCCTTCCCCTTCACCAGCTTTTCCAACAGACCCATTTCTTCTTCCTTACAATATTGCTCCCTGCAGCCTCTGTATTTTTTAGGGCCTGCTGAGGATGGAGCAACAGTGTGACCCCTCTGAGACCAGGTTCTTGCAGGTGTAACAAAGTTCCAGCACGTGCACATCCTTGAGTGGCGTGGGGATGCCCATTGGGTCTGGCCTCCATCCACACTTTGCTCAAACCACGGCAGCACTTCAGTGTGATGACAGAGCTATCAGGGTGAGCAAGTGCCCAGACTGCTCCTCTCCTCCCCTCAGAACATGGTGGATGCGTAACTGTCAACATCACACAGCAGCGTACCCTCCTGGTTGCCTGGTGTGCATTGAGGGGGACAGCATACCCTGCCATGTGACTACTTGTGTACCCTTTGTGGGGCCAAAAGCAAATGTCCCCTGTCATACGGCTGGATGTGCACTCAGCATGCGGTGAAGACTATGAAGGGTTTGGTCATGTCGGATGTGAATTCAGTACATGCCATGGAAGGATCTTTGTCCGTGCATCCCTCCAGTGCCTCCTTAAAAGACTCTGTTGGCCTGACCTGGTCTCAGAGTGCTTCATCTCAGCTCTAGACAGCGATTTCTGAGTACAATGGTGGCAGTGCCTAGGAGCTGCCAGGACTGCACAGCATGGCCTTGAGGAGGGAGGGGAGAAAAGATGACCTAGTTGTAGATGTGTTTGCTTGAAAACCTGTGTGTTAAGAATATGAGCAGTGGAAAAGCTATCTTTAACAAGTTTGCAGCAGTGGATCTGCACTCCCATCAATATTTGTCACATTGAGAAAGAACACCCATGCTATCCAGTAAAATTAAATAATAATAATAATAATAATAATAACAAACCATCCTAGCCCAGTTCTGTGGTACTGCATTGCTGGATCATTTATCTTATCAGCATGACTTGCACTTACAGCAAAACTCAGGCAGACAATGAGCATGAGGGAAAGCACAGCCATACTGATGGTTAATGGCCATCTCCCAGTGTTACCATATTCCCAGAGTAAGGAACTCCTACTATGCCTTTGCAATCCATTTTTAGGTGTTCAAATTCATGTTTATATTGTCTTATTCTATTCATTTTTCCTGATGTTTGTATGAAATCCACTGTAGGTTGGTATCAGAAACATACAATATCTAGACTGCCTTAGTAATGTCCTTACTCTGGGAAGGGATTTTATAGATTTGCAAATGACCCTACTTTCCTCAGCACATTGATGCACATGTCACGGGATTGGGCTGCAGGAGAGTAGCTGTTGGACATCAGCTGTCCCCTTGGGCTGTTTCACGCCTCTGTCACTGCCTGTTGGCTGACAACGAGAATAAATGTCACTTGTGCGCTGTGCTGCGGCCCCGCACTCCTCAGTTGGGGCCAAAGCGCAAACCTCACAGCCTGGGTTGGGAGCTGGCAGAAAATGCCTGTTGCTTTCCTCACCCTGTGATACCGGAGGGTCTGGCTGTGCGGTGGCACTGAGTCGCTCCTGCTCCCAGCAGCCGGGACCCCGCCGCCCGCTATGTCCCAGGAACGTACTTAACCGAGGGTATAAATCGCGGTGGCAGCTGTCTTCCTCCAGGTCTGGAGTCAAGAGGCTCCTCTTGTTGTTACAATGCACTGTGCATGAAGCGTCCCTGCGCTGGAGGGTTGGAAAAGTTTCCTTTTTTTTTTTCCCATGGGGTGTTTTAGCTTTGAAAACTGTGAATCTACAGAGAAAAGAGAATGCAGATTCTGCTGCTGTAGCCAAGTGTTTGCACCAGATTTTGCTATACAGCATATATACCTTTAAAGGCTCACCTCATTAGGTTCATTGCAGAACTATTTGCATGGGGAGACTTTGATTCCACATGACTGGATAAACTGTTGGCATGAAATTTCTTTTCTTCTTTTTCAAGCCATTGTTACACATGGTATTAACACTGAATCTTAAATTACCCTACATATTTGTCTGACAATTCTGTATTGTGTTTTGGCCTAAACATGCCTTAATGTCAGTCTTTTTTTGCTTTCAGTTCATTTATTAAATTCTCTCTTCCTGGAAAATGGCACATAAACATTGGGGAGAAAAACTCAAGTTATTTTAAAGTTGTAAGTGATTTAAAATGGTAGATTTTTAGAGCTGAACACATATGCCAGGACCAAAGTTCAGTGGGAATTTCATAACATATTACTCATAGCTATCAAATTAAAAAAAGTTAAATTATGTTTCTGAAATTATGTAGCACATGGATATAGAGTCAAGATTCACAATAAATTCCTACAACAAGAATGTTTAGTAACTGAGGTTAACAAGCAACAGGGTAGGAGTATTACAAATAGGCAGAGCACTAAAAATACATATTTACCAGTTTGATTTTGTAAAATTCTCATCCTCCTGAGTATTTTGAGAAACAAAACATCAGCAGGCCTAAGAGTTCCATGAACTCAAGGAAATCTTATAGCTGCTTCAGTTCAGCCCGTTTTAATTATATATTCAGACTATTCTGCTTATCTGATTGGCTATTTGCTTATGAATGCTCATTTTTAGCACACCCCTTCCATGAGGTCTTTTTCTCCTCAAAAGCAACAAAATACACTAGTGACTTGTGTAATATGGTTAGAACACGGTCAATAATCCTGGGTGTTTATCACTGTCTTTTGCTTAATTTCTAAGGTTTTTGCAGAAGTCTGCTATTTTTTCCTGGAGGCTAAGTGCAGCATCATTGGTGGAGGTAATGCTGGAAATGATACAATCCCACTTAGCAGTTAATCAAGCAGAAAAATAGTTTAGAAAAACCAATTCTCAGTGCACAAAGACAGAGGAGTAATAAAAGTAATGGTGACCTGTCTACCTTAGTGTTGTAGTCCTTCCTGAACTCAAGACTAAGACAAGTAGTAAACTATTTATATGTATTTTTCAAGCAAAAAAAAATTACACTTTATTGGTAAGTGAGCTTTTAATATTTTAATGGAGCTGAATGATTGAGAAAAAGATTCTAGTCTCTCTTTTAAATCTGTGATAATGCCACAGCATAATAATGCTATTCCTTAAAGCATTTTCCACAAGTGATACATGGAATGACCACTGTACAGGCTTCATATTTGGAGCAGAACTGTATCTGTTTATTGTAATCTTAAAAACCTGCTTTCCTGTGTCCTAAACAGTTCTTTCTACATAACCTGTGAAATCAGATTACTTACAATTACAAATAAAACCTTTACTTGTTCTGCTTGCTTTCTTCTGCTGATCAGAAAAGGAATTCCTGTTCTTAGCATATTACCTAAGCACCATTAGCATACATGCTCTAAACCTGTACTATAGCCAATTATAGTGAAAGAATTATCTTTTAATTTCTTCAGATAAAACATTGTTCGAATGGTACATGCATCCGGAAAAATATTTTACTGGAGAAAGTAGTACTGGATCTTGGGTAACAAAACCAACAAATGGAATGGAATTCATTAATTGCCTCTGCTTCTTTTAGAATATCATTTAGCACCCCTAGCTTCTGAGTGATTAGCCTATATTTTACAGTCAAAATGCATCACACAAAGAAACTCTAAACAAATGTAATTATACTTTCACTGTATTATGCTTAGCTTTATCATGCTAAAAAAGCACATTCCTTCTCCATCCTAGCCTAAAGAAAATAATTTCTTTACAATCTAAATATCCATTTTCACGAGGAGATCTAAATGAATCTATCTTTTTCCAACTAGTAATAAGGTTTTAGAGATTCTTATTATTTATTGCATAGATTCTTATTACTATAATTCTTAATTTAATTTGAGGTCTAAGCAGGAAATTCCCAGTACTAACAGGTGCTGCTCAGAATCTCAGGAGCATGGTTTAAATGAGAGAATGCAGCATACCTTTTTTGAAACAAAATCTTAAATGCTGGAAAACATAAGATAAAATTATTTAAATCCCTTGTTTGATATAAAAAGCTAAGTTACTGATAGTTTAAGGCATATTGGTTTTGTGTTTTCTGGATGAAGACTAATGTTAATACTCATAACAGTGAATTTATTTTGTGACTGAAAACATTTTTAACTGCAACTTTGGAAAATAAGAGAATCTTCTGATGATTTTATGTCGGTCAGAGTGTAGGCCAGTCTATCACCTTTCCTATATGAAGCTATCTATCTGTGTTGGAGGGGTAGTTGTTTCTTAATAAGGCTTGGCAGCCGTCTTTAGAACTTTTCTTGAGAACATTTCTCAGAGAAAGAAATGTAGACTTATGGTAAAAGTTGGTCTTTGACCTTTGTTCTAGTGTGTTTAGCAGAACTGGTAGCTTTTAAACTTCTGCCTTTGCCTCTCTTTCCCTATGCTGTCAAGCTACTGCAGGGCAGTAACCGTTTCCTGTACTCACTTGACACATGTAAAGCTTTCTCTTTCACTTTTTGTAAAATAAGTCTGTGCTGTAGATAAATAGAAGATTGACCTTGCACAACAATATCCTTAGAAACACTAACTTTTTACTCCAGCTAATTTTGTATACTCTATAAATACACAGATAGGAGGTTTCTCTACCATGGGACATCCCACCTGGAAAATAATGTTTGTGTAGTGTAGAAGAAAAAAGAAGGGGACAGGCTATATTTAAGTGTGATTAAATCAAGCTCATTTTTTCACTGCTGTGTTTACTTTGTCCTTTTGTAACCGAAATCTGAAATCTATGCAAAAACATTGGCGTGTGAGAGAGGGAAACAGGAAAGGATTTCTGTGTGTTACTATTCCCAAAACAGCACAAGAAATTAATTTTAACTTAGGTTTGTGTTATGTAAATTGCCATCAATGGAAATGGGAAACTTATAGGACAAACGTAGACTGTTCCAGGTCATTTTTCAACTGCCGTGTGACTTGTCCACTCTTTTAATTTTTTTATCAACAAAGTTTAACAAGTAGTGGTCGTATGTCAAAGCAGGGTATGCATAAAAGACAGATTTTACAATGGTGTCAGCTACATAGCATTAGCAGCCTTCTTCAAAAAGATACTGTTCTTTAAAAAAGGCATAAGTCAGCTTCAATATATATGGAAATGTTCCTCAAAAACCAAATCAGACAAAAAAAACCCCAAGCCCAAAAAGGAATATTTCCACACCTTTTCATTTAAAAACAACCAGTGAATAAATGCCTCCCTATATATAAAAAAATTATTTGCTCTGTTTAAAATTTAAATAATCAGACAGCAAAGCTCATATGAACTGAAGCTCCATTTTTTATTATTCATTAGTCAAGTAAGGAGAGATGAAAAAAGTATACAAAACAAAAAATTACAAGTATAAGTACCTATATATACTTACAGGAAGATTAATACTTCAGTCACCTAAAAGGCTGCAAGTTACATAAAACAATGGTTGTGTGCAATGTGATTCATAAAGTTTCAGCTTTATAATTCCAGCAAATAGATATGGTGTTTAATGCCTGACTAATTAATTTTGAGCATTAGAGAACAACTAAAATACATCTCGGTTTAATTCTTTAAACTGGGCACTGGATTAGCAAAGCGTATTCCAAGTATATCTTAATAACTACAAGCAAAATATCATTAGTTTATATGGGTTGTGTTTGCTGCACTATGGCACTGGCACAGTTGCTTTTTCCTGCATCTGTGATGAGAATTAGCAAGTGGGATAAATTAACAGAGTCCTAGGACCTCCATTGTAACTGTCCTTTTTGTGAGCAAGAAATCCAGCCCACGTCAGAGGAAGTATTTAGGAATATTACTTTCCCTAAAACAAATGGAATTAAATGCCAAAATATGTTTATTGAATCTAGGTTCTAGCATTTTATTCAAAAGTCTCTAATGCATATTTAGCCTTTAATCCTCAAGTGACTGCAAACAACCACGAGGCTCTGGCAGAGCAGTGTAAGGCTGAAAATGGGGAAGTACTGAAATCCTGTTTAAATCTTTTGCCAGAAGTTCCAGAGACTTGATGTTATGTATGCATTTATTTCATTAAGTGGAGTATGATATTTGCATAGGTCTGGCATTTTCTTTTTGGAGTGATGTGCTGGGCTGAGAGTGGGTATTTTATTACCTCTCCATCTCTTCTGTCCTCTCCTTACCCTTCCCTCTTCTCTATCCCTTCATTTACTAATCTCCCTGTCGTGGTTTAACCGCTGAAACCAGGACAGTCCCTCTCTGTAGTCTTCTTCACTCACAGACTTAATGACTTTTCCCTTCTCCTAAACCTGTGTTCACCTCATTTTCCATCAGACCGTCACTTCTGCTCTTCAGTAAAGTCATAGGAGAAAAAGCAAATTACCTTGAAGAGAGAGACAGACTACTTGATGAAAGGGTGGTATGACTCTTGCCACTGTGGTAAGAAAACAGGGCAGCTTTCTGCCTAGCATGGTGTCCACCCTAATTGCATTTCCCTGCTTATGCTGCTGAATAATTTTGCAGAGCACCTGTATTTTCCCAGCCATATGTGACTACACTAATTTTGAAAATTAATTCACCTCCTTTCATTTCCTTTTTCAACTGCTTCTCTGTTCTCCCAAGGCTTTGAAAAGACCACTGGATATCCTTCTGCTCTATTTGATAATATTTATTTTAACTTATCTCCTTCATTTCTTCACAGTTTTACATTAATTTGAGAGTACTTACTAACTGCTCACATCCATTTCCTCTGTAGTCACCAACAGGTTTTACTTCCTAAGTATTATTCCTCATGTTTCTCAGTGTCAGCAGCTTCTCCATACACTGTAGCCTTCTTACTCAAATCTTTACATGCATTTCTTTCCTGAAGAATCACTCTCACAGCTTTCAGAGTGCTGATACTTCCTTTACAAGACAACTAACATCTGCTTTTTCTTCTTCATATCCAGAAGCCTGTGTACACAGGCAGCATGACTGGAATTTGCAGTACTTCTATGTATTTCACGCGTAAGAAAGTAAAGCAATTGTTGGGGCACCTGCATGGTATTTGATTGTGGTAAAACTGGCCTCTTCTCCAACTCACTCCACTGCGGTCTGCCTGGACTTACTTTCCTCTTCCCAAGGCAGCACTCTTCTTCACCTGGGACAAAACAACCTCTCTTTATCACTCTATTTTTCGCCTTCAAAGGCTGATCCTTCTCTGAAGGTCAGCGGAACTATTTCATTCAGCTCCAGGAAGAGAGGAAGGTCTTCAGTATGCAGTAGTGGCTAAACACTCCTCTTTTTATTGGAGTCCCATAAATGGGAGATAGAATGCAGCATGGTGCTCCAGGTGATTTCCCTCTTCATACAATCATTATAGGAAGAAACAATTCATAGAACATTTCCTATATGTGGTGGAACAGAAGCAGTCTAATCTTCTCTGGAAGCATAGTCACATATGACTGGTAAGGCATTGCTTTCAATGCTGGAATGAGGGACAAGACAGCTCTAAAATAATAATTTCAGCATCTTAAATTCAACTTTTGTTCCCCTAAGAAATGATTCAAGTTTCCAGTGAAGCTTGGTTATTCAAAATTTCAGTAGCTAACAGTGGCTTGTGCCTCTTTTTTTATTGATGAGGGGTGATGGCAGAGGACTTTGACTTGTTTGCTGCAATACTGCATTTTCAAAACTTCTCCCTTCTAAGCTCAAGCAGCTGAGGGGGATGTGAGGAAAGAGAAAATGTGTGTGGTGGGGGAGGAGGACAAGGGAAAGAAAGGAGTGTTTTCCACTGAACATCTGAGAGTGAGTAAACTATTATATTTGCTGAAACATCATTATTTTGAACTGGCTCTTGAAACTTCTGGCATGGTCACTGCCTGGAACGTACAAATGAAGGCAACTGAAATGAGCAGTTAGGGAAAGAAGAGGCCTGCAGAGGTGCAGCTGGTTGTTAGGAGCAGAGAAATTTAAAATGCCTACCGCAACCCTGCAAGTCATACTCCCTCACTGGAGAACTGCAAGACTGCTACCTCTTTTGCAACTTTTCACATTAATAGCGTATTAACCAAGCAAAACAAGGAGATTTACTGGCTGATGTTCCTTTCTCAGGGTTGCCAGCCCAAGTAGTCCATAAGACGGGCAAATTGAACACCCGTCCTGGTACCCTTGGATGTATCCAGCCAACAGTCAGGTCTCAGCCAGGCATTCGGGCAAAGTGGTCCTGGCTTTTATGTGAGTGTTCTCCACAACAGAGTGCGTCAGCCTCAGAGTCCTCACTGTGTACACTAGCGTCAACACTGTCTACAGCAAACTGACTTTGATATGTATTTCCATCATAAAATCCAGTCAGGCTTTGCCTAACATATGCAGGTGAAAGGAGAATTGCTGGTTATCTACTTTTTGTTCTCCTGCAGTGTATTATGATATTTTATTTGGCATGGCAACAGAGCAGCAGGACAAGTGTGGTGAGTTGTCCATGGCAGCCAGAGATAGATATGGTCCTCATTTCAACAAGGTCCAGGCTCCTGCCACGTTGCACTGGATGAGGGGAGCGTTTGCAACAAGGGTCCGTAAGTGCTCTCCAAAGCTCTGTATCCACTTTCTGCAGAGCAAGGAGATGAAACGAGCTTGCAGTGCTGTGTCATGAGTCTCCAATGTTGTAATGAGGAAGCAGAATTCAGGGGCAAATAGGGGCTTTCTTACCTTCCTAACCCCTCCAGGATATTCTCAGCTTGCAAAGGGCGGGAAGGCAGTAGCTCAGGAAAACATTACATGTGTCTCATTTCATAAACTTCAAATGGGTATATAGGCTTTACATTACCTCAACAGCTAGTACATGCTAGCACTGTATCACATGATATTAAGGTGTTTCAATGTATGTAGATTTAGTGTACTTTCCTGATTCAGTGTAAACAATCCCTTAGGTCACAGATCTAGAGTCAAGTGTACAGCACCTTCTATTAGCAATCTCAATGAAGGCAATAAGCTTACTTATATGAAAAGTATTTCTGCATTTGAAAAAGCAGATCCTTATATTTTAAATCTTGGTGGCGGCAGCATGCCTGTTAAATTACCTAACTTTCTGGGACATCACTCATTTTTTCCTAACTTATGTGTGATTCACATAGCTTTCTTGTCCATACGTTTTTATTGACATTTATTTGCCTTAAAATTAAAGAGTAATTAAACTAACACTATAGGTGTTCTACACTATAAGGGTGAATGCTTATCACTTAAATATTTGTGCATATATATATATATATGCCACATATATGGTTTATATACATGTATGTCTCATGTACCATATTTCAGATTTAGGCTTTAGCAGACTGAGGTGTGTGTGTATATATATACACACATATCTCCAGAGCTCTATTTATTAATGTATTGATATATTGAAACATAAATCCATGCCTGAACAGCAGGCGAAAGAGCTCATATAGTAAAAATAGGTATGTCACGGCAAAGAACGCAACCATAGCCTGGCAATTTCCTATTTCTTCAGAGTTTGCATAAGAAAACATCTGCGCAGATCCAAAATGCTGAACAGCCTGACAAGGACAGTGCCATTTAACATGTGAATGTCTTAGAAAGCAGTTTATGAATATTCACATCTTTGAGGATTTCTCTCCCAAAGGCCTCCTGGTTGTGTAGTGGCTTTATTCAAGATGGTTTCTGTCAAAGGTAAAGAAAGAACTTAAAAACTGTGCCATTGTTTCTCTCATTTAATACAATGCTGATACACCTAAATCGGTGGTGTTCAGATGGAGGTAGCTGCTGCTTATAAAGAATTGTGCAAATCAGTAGGGTGGGGCAACCGAAGTTTGAAAATATTTTTAAATGTGTCCCTTATACCAGTATGGCAGCCTGTTCATGAACTCTTATGGGAAGGTGTTTGAGAGAACTGTGCCACCAAACCTACTCTGTATCCTAAAGATACACATCTTTATTACCTGAACTTCTCCACTGATTTCCACTACTAATTCAATATTTACTGCCCTTCCTGTACTAAAATACAAACATCATCTTTCTAGATAACACAGCTGACAAAAAGTGACAATACAAATTACCTTGCAGAGGAAACCAGAAACCAAGAAACTCTTCAGAAAATCAGCCACCATGCAAAACACACCAGAAAAAAAGTCTCTAGAACTGTCCTGCAAGGAGCAGGCTCTCTGCTTGAATTAACCACCCAAATACTGTCTATGAAGGTCAAAATGCAAAAAGGAAACCCTCACTGACAGCATCTTCCTGTCTATTACATACTACTCGATGCTGGTGTATATTTACAGAGAATTGTTAAATAATTACAGCATCTAATAAAGCACATCCTTGACGAGTTCTTCCTGGAGCCCTTTTCCACCTCCCTTTTTAAACACTTCTAGTAGTAAACTCACAATCCAAAGCAGATTTCCCCTGTACTAACAAACACTCATTAGAACCTAACCTTGCTGGCAGAACAAATGCAAAATTCATGAATACCGATGTATTTAACATAACTGATGTCAGGCCCAAAAGAACTATTAATTTTCATGGGTCTTCTTCATACACCTTTAAAAATGTGATGTATTACACTGAACACATCACATACACTCAGGAAGATTATGTGCATGAAACTAATCAACCATTATTCACTACAATGAACTCACACAGATAACTGATCAAGGACAAAACACAGCAAAGGCTAGGAGAATATTTTTTCATAAAGAAGGTATTCCACCTCTTGCACAATCGAGGTGCTCACAGGGGACATACCAGTCATGGTTAAATAATAATCCTGGGGAGTAAAGTCTTAACAGTGGATAAACAAACTGTGAACTCAGTAGCAACATTGTTTTTAAAGCTTACAGTTTTCTTGCGGATTCATCCCTGTACATTCATGTTAACAACTGTTTTCTCTCCAGTGGTTTAATTGATTAAAATAATTTTATTATACTTAGACCGATCACATCCCACTTGTATTTAGTTTGGATTTTGCAACTTGTCATATCTGATTAATGGATGTCAGTCAAGTCCAAAAGTTTGTTTGTTTTCTCCAGTTCTATCAGTTGGCCTAATTAAAGACACCACCTCTTCTGCAAACCTTGTCTCAGTTGTGTCACACAGTATAACAGCCACGGCATTGTGACTGTACTCTCAAAATGCACTGAACTGAGATAAACTTTAATTGAACCACTTCTCTCCTACTTTTACAGCTAATGGAATGGGTATCTGAGGAAGAGGGAAATAATACCATAAATTTTAACTTCAGCTGAAGAGAGACCAGTTTATGAAGGTTGAAAAGCAGTACCCTACGGGCCTTGTAACAGCAACTGTATTTTACACTGAACATTTTTCCAAAAATTGATAGGTTTCTGTGCCACCTACATTTAGATATAAGCGGGTTTGTCTCACCAACAGTGAAAAACAAGGCTATTTTTTTCTTGATTAAATATTTTTTGTGCAAATTCAAAGGGGAGCTTTCTCATCAAAGTTGTGTGCCTGTTTAATCTGAAAATATGCTGTCTAATCGCAACACTTTGAAGTATGTTCATGAAAATGTGTTGATGCTGTCACAATGCTCAGCTGTAAACTCTGCTGTGTTGCTGCTAGCAGCACAGTTAATCAGAATGTACATATTTTTGTAACCTGAGTTTAACAAAGCAAAATATTTAAAAGATTTTATTTATACAAATCATAATTAAAAAAGTGATTACAGCTCAAGACTAAAGTGCTCTTCTCAAAGCACTTGGTAAAGCCACTTTCTCTGTTTAGAGCTTTTGTTTGTTTGTAGGCATGGAAATGAGTTAATACACAACTATCTTACCTTTGTGGCCTGGAAAATCAATATTTCCTCACTGATGCAGCATATTACTCATATCTGCCAGGTAAGGCTTATATTGAAATATCCTTTTGATGAAAGAAACCAGGATATGAAACCTGTGAATTAAAACATTAAAAATATTACTTTAGTTTTATCGTTTGCAACTACCATGCCTTAGAACTTAGGACAGATATAACTGAAAAAGTATCTATTTTAAATTTTAAAAAGCTACTCTGAAACCATTCCTGCCAAAGGAAAATGAAAAATGGTTTTCAGTTATGCTACTCATACAAGGGCAATCTTTTATATTTTGTTTACTTGAAGGACAAGGGATAAAATACTTTAAAAAAGAGAACATTTCTTGGCACTTAGAACTATGTCACATATTTGTAGGGTGGGGAGAAGACGGAAAAAATAACTGAAGAAAGACAGCTAAAGACTTCATGAAGAGGAGAAACAGGGAAGACAAACTGATTCTAAAGTTATATTTTATCATGAACTCTGTTTTGCAGATGGAGCACAATCGAAATGATTGGGGTTTGAGCTCTCCTAAAAACGTTCCAAGGTAGCTTTTCTGCGAATCAAAACCTCTTTACTTAAGGTACAATCCTTTAGTGTAAGAGGCCTAGAGACAGGATGGTTCATCTCGCTGGACTGTCTGGATCTCCTTGCTTCAAAAGGATTTAACCTGTGGTTACAAACATGGTGGTCCATAAGAAATTCAATCTTAAATATCCTTGAGCCAACACTGAAGCCAGGAATTCACATATTATTAGTCTTTATTTTTATGTGACTGAAATTATTCAGAGAAAACAGATGACAAGGAAAAAGGAAGGAATTAGTTAAGCATGCACATATGCAACAGTGTTGCTAGAAACTACTAACAGATTTGTATTGTCAGTGTTAGCCTGTTTTAAGAAAAATTAATATTCAGAATAGAAATAAGGAAGATAAAATGTAAAACCAATGCAATTCATACTGCAGTTAAAGAAATCTGGATTTATTTAATGGTTAGCATGATGGGTATAATTACCATAAATGTGCCTATATAGAATAATTCTGGAATGATATTTGTGATAACATTTACAATGTCTATTTACAAATCACCTGTTCACCAACTTGTTAATCCAGAACACATTCTCATGAGTTTTCATCAGCTTAAAAAACCCACCATAATTAATTTTAAACAAACTTGCTGCAAAAATTCTTCTTTCCTACCAGTGGAGAGAGGAGTGACAGTTTTCCTACAGGATGCAGCACCAATTACTGACCTTGGAAGAGCAATATAATCAGTACAGAGCTTCTACAGAGCTACTATAGAGCTAGCGTAACTGATTTCCTATAGAAAAGCTATTCCATATCTGATTAGAAGTTGGTATTCTTTTAGGATTGCTTTTTGGACACAAATATCCTCAGCAGCATTCATTGTTACCCTTTTTGGATCCAGGAACCTTACCAAAGGCAGTCCAAAACCATCGTCAGTGCATAGGCAAAATACTGATCAAATACCTTATTTTAGGCAACTTCATAGTTGGCTTTTTCTGCCAACTTCATGTTCAACTCTTTGCCCTCAGTGTGGCCAGAAACAGCTCTGCAGGAGCTTGTGAGCAAAGGACTGACGGTTACGACCTGCAGCTGTCCGTGTCCTCACACGACATGGCTGCATTTTCATCCCTCTCCGTTTATTTTGACCGGCACAAGATTCATATGAGGGCATCAGCTGTCAAAACAGACTCAGGCTAAGAGGCTGCAGCATAGCTTAAAGTGAGCGTTAAGGAGACTGTGCAGGAGCAAAGTGGTCCAAATCAGGGAAGAAGAAAAGTGCCTTAACACCACCTTGTTGTCTTTCCTCCTCCATGTGAAACACCGTGCCAAGTGTTCCTCGGTCAGAATTCAGGAGCTCACCCATGGAAACCAAGGAAGAGAAATACAAATGAAAAGTCACAATAAAATGTTTAAAAATAACTCTAAAACATTCCTAACCATTTCTGGAACACAGCATATACAAAATAGGTTTTGGTGTTACAAAGGTTTTCTATTGGTACTTGCATAATACTCCAAAACTTAGTCACGTAATACATTGACATGCATTGCTCTGTTTGATATAACTATTTGAAAAATTATGCAACCAAATACAGAGAAAGCTTCTTTGTATGGTGTAATGCAATATTTAACCACTAACAAATTTGGGATTGTATCAAAGTTAGATTGAACAGAGGTTGTTTACTTAACTTCTCTTTAAATGTAGTAGGAAGTCATAACAATATACTTCTAAGACTTAATTGCCACTGAATTATACCAGTTATGTGTTGATTTCACCAGCATAAAAATGGTGTAATCCAGTTGTGAAGCAGATCAATTCAGAAAATGTAACAGCAAGATACCTCGAATAGACGATGCGCAGATTTAAATTATGGAGTATCTAAAATAAAATTCAATATATATTTGTTAAAGAAAAGATTACTTATTGTGTCTTTATGTCTTTCAGGCAGTTATTACTTCCAGTAATTATTATTTAATACTTATATTGCAATAATGTCCAGAAGTCCCAATTCAAATCAAGTTAAAACCCACTGTTCAAGTCACTACCTGAGCGTTTAATGAGCAGAAGCGCTTACCCTGAAGGCCTTTCAGTCTAGCTCTTGGAAAAGTGGAAATGCACGAACGCAACAAACAACAGTGGTAAGAATAGTGAAAAGTGGCAATCAAACCTTGTGTATACGTTGTTCAGACCATTGAACTCTTGAAAGGGACAGACACAGAGGTGACTGTTTCACCAACCGTTCTTTCAGGTTAGCTGCATGTTGTTGCACTATTTACTAGTGTTCCTGTTCAAATATAAAAATAGATATTTGAGTGAGAGGATTTGGGGCTTGGTGTCTACTGTGAAATCATGCATAAAGAATTTCTTTAAACCTTCAGTGGGATCAGTTGCACAGTCTCACTTGAAAGACTCATTATGTAACTCTATATTTTGTACTTTGTGCACTTAAACTGTAATTATTTGGTAACTGGGATACCAGCTCTGGGAATTAATGTTGCTGGGGAATCTGCTGAAGCTGTAATCTAAATACTGTCTTGGTATTTATAGCACTTTTAAATCCCCAGGATAACTCCTGGTATTTTCTTAATTTGTATAGTTGTATATGTAAAATGTCTTCAGGAGCTGCAGTCTAGCTAGCTATAGTTTCAGCAGCCTTTGGCTAGGCATTTATTTTTGATGGCTAAAACTGTAAGTGAAATAGTAGTATCGTCCATTGAAACTAACGTTGCAACTATGATAGATTCACTATGGGAGCAACAGTTGCTATACATTTCCCACACCCATCTATTCCCTGGCTGCATTAATGAATGTATTGGGCAATTTGCAGCAAACGTTGCCAAAGAACATTTTCACATTAAAAAAGTTACGATAATTCATGCATAAAAGAGGTGCCTTGAAGAGTTTGCGATGGAGGACGTCAGTTACAGAGAACTGTTCATATTAATTATGATAAGGATACATTACAGGCTATTAGACAGGAATGATAAATTGTCTGCATGGGATTAAAAATTTAGTAATTTTATTATAGCAACAGTGTAGTGCACTACAGTGAGAAATTCTGAATCTGTTGTCAGTGGGGGTGAAGTTCTCATGCTTGGCCTCAGTCCAAAGCTGACTCATTTGAAGAAAATGGCTTATCTGAACAAGAAGAAATGGAAGTGATTTAATGTTTTGAGAAGTACATATACATACATAATTTTACTTTGTAAAAACTCTGATGGTTATATTTAATTTAGTTTAATTATTTAAGTGTAGGCATAGATGTAGTCCCCAAAGAGGACTGTATGCTCTGTAAAGACGGAGAGAGGATTTGTAGAAAAGTAAAGAAACAATAAGCAAATATTATTACTCTAGTAGAAATGCATGCTTATTTTCTGTATCTGGAAACAAACTGGATATTCAAGCATACAATTCCCATACACAGGCAAGAAATTTTAAATAAATAGCAGTATTGTTAAACATGCTGGGCTTTTATAAATGTGATCAACTGTATGTTTTGTTGCTAAAGATTAAACTGTCCAAAGTCCTGTAAGAAACTGGGTGAAGCAACTAATGATCCTGAACAGGAAGTATCAGCTGGAGTGACTTTCAGGGACTGGTGAGGGTTTAAAGGACTTTTCACATCTAGTCCTATGCTAAAATTGGTGGCAGGTCAATTCTAACCTGACATACCATTTTCCTTTTTGCTGTTCGGTGGCTCATGTAAAATGGCATTTTTTAGCATTTTGTCCATTTCTCAGTAACAGATTATCATAATGAAACACTATCCCAGCTTAGTTGGTGGCAGTCCCAGTAGAGAAGCCAGGGATTAAATGGGCGTGAAAATAAAACTACCTGTCCTTAGACATGGTCTCTGCAGAAGACAATTAAGGAGCATAAGGTGAGCAGCATGTACAAATCCACCCTGCTGTCAGCTTTGTGCACTGTTTTGTGGCCAAACAGAACTCCAGGACTGTTAAAATGGCATATTGCATACACAATAGGTTATCAAATACCCATTTCAAACAATCAAGGAAATTAAACAGAAAAACATTTCCATCAACGTACTGTTGAGATCCAACAAACGCCAATATTGCAGTCATGTGACCTGCAGTAAACCCACTGGCTGCTTTTCAAACATCTTTGTACACGACTACGTTACAGTTAACAGCATTTTCAGTAACACTGTATTGTACGGGGCGCGTTGACATAACTGGAAGAGAAAACGCAGCTGTATTCCGGGGCTCATGTGAAACAGTGTGACTATGCATGTGGCATTACTTTAATTGTCGTGGCTTGCATCAGAGTTCAGTACAACATATCCAAACGCCACGTCTGGGTGGAGGTTGTTACGTTTTTGCCCCAGATGCGTCTGTTGCCCCAGATCCTGGTGACTGGAAGTTGGGGAGCGTAAGGCGCAACGGAGCGGCAGCTGCAGGGACAGCCATGAGCGTAAGACAGCAAACGCCCGATGCGTGATCAGTCATTCCAGCAATCTGGATGTAATATGTGCAATTATTAAATGAGGAAGGTGAGCTGCTTACGCCCGAGGAAACATTCGTCGTTTGGGATTGAGTTTGCCTGGGCAGCCCTCGCGCCCCTCCGGAAGGCAAACGACGCCAAAACCGGGGGGCGGGGGGGAACCAGCGACACCTGCACCCCGCCGCAGGGGTCTCTCGGTCCCCCCGAGTGGCTACCGGGCCAGGAAGGGACCCCGCAGGTCACCCGCCACCGCCCGGCCCG
>NW_010973158.1:1518947-1571959 GCF_000737465.1 Haliaeetus leucocephalus | reverse complement strand
CAGACCCTGGCGCGGGGGCCGGGAGGAGCCCCGCTCCGCCGCCGCCGCCCTCCCCCCGTGCACACGCACGTCGCACGCTCCGCGAACGCCCCCGTCCTCGTCGAAAGCTGTTGCATCTTTTTTTTTTTTTTTTTCCCTCCCCCCCCCTCCTCTCCTCTCCTCTCTTCCCTTGCCCCTTAACGAGAAGAAAACTCGATTGGATTTAATATATTTCCTTGGGGTCGGAAGAAACTCCTGCCTGCTGGATCTTGTTTAGGCGCCCGACGGACAAGGTAAATTAAATGGAGAAGGCTTGGGGAGCAGCAGCAGCAGCAACAGAAAAATCCTTCCTCTACCGAAGGGGGTGGGGAGAAAGGACGGATTTCACGCTTCATTTTGATATCCTGTTTTTGGCCTTTATTTTTCTGTGTTTTCGCCTTCCGTAGCTTAGCTGTCGTTTGTGTTTCTCCCCCTCTCGCCGAAATGCTGTTTCTGTGAACGTAGTCGCTGGTTTCATGGAGGCTGAGGAAAGAGTCTGGGGAGACCGAAAGTTTTTAAGCTCTTCAGGCACAGAAGTTTCTTTGTTCGGTCGGTGAAGGTATTGAACTGAAACTGCTCGACTCCGTGACTCTGGTGCTTCATCTCCTTACCTTCCAAGACGATTGCTAACCCTGCGAGTATAATTAACTTCTCAGGAAATAAGAAAGTCCTAAAGGAGGTAGTATCTTTTATTTAATCGGAAGATATTGAGGGTTGGCGCTGCCTGTGTCTGCCGTTTCTTGTTTATCTTTCACCTTGTTTTCTGGAATATCGGTTAGTGTCTGGCTGGTCTTCAAGGCAGATGCTAGATTTCCTTATAAAAATGAGATCTCCATGTCCTCTGTAAATGCTGTCGCAGTTTTGCCCCTCGACTGCTGCCACCACCTCTTTTCCTCCCCTCCGACCCTTCTCTGTCCTCAGGATGACGAGCTGGACTGCATGTTTTTCGGCTTGTATAGGAGAGGTCTGTGTTGCATTTTGATCCTTGCAAACTTTATCTTAAGAACTCCATTAAGAAAAATAAAAAAGCTAGCTAGTGGTGGACTTCTTAAAAGTTTGTGCAGTTGAGCCTCCAAGTTAATGTAGCCTAGTTTGGTTTTGATGACCATTTTCTGCTTTATCATTTTTGAAAGGAGTCCCGTTTGAACCTGTTGGAGGGGAAACTAAATGTGAAGTTCTGGTGTAAGGTTTTGTACTGCTGGTGCTTGTTAAGTTAACGCCAGCTAACTAGTTGCATATAGTGAAAGCAATATTGCTCACCACAGATTCATTTCACATGCCTCAAAGAGGCAATTATTGGTTAGTTCTTTTGTGAAGGCAAGGAATTTCTTGTATTGTGAATGTTCAAAATGAGCTAGAAGCCATAGCTCTGTGCTAGCTTATTTAAATTTTTGTTCCTGTTTGTCAAACTCAAACGCAGCGTGTTGGTCAGATAGGATGTGTGTGCTTTAGTCTCTCAAGCGTCTGAGATGTGGTGGTATTTGTGAGGCTTGAACAAAGTAATTTCTATGCAGAATTTTTAACACTCCTACATATGTAGTTCTTTAACAGCATCAAGTAATGTAGTGTTTGATGAAAAAGTTATTAGTCCAACTCCGTCCGTTTGATATACAGTGAGGAAAAATGTTAACATTTAACTGACCTAAAGTGGCTTCTATGGCTGATAACAAGTAAATTATTTGGCTTGTGATTTATGGACTTACCTTTCCAGGCAGCAGTAAGGGTCATTCTTAGGCATCAGAAAGGGCTGAACAAAATAAATGGCAGTGAACTTCGGTTGCCTTATATGGCTGATGCTTGGCAGAAAAGCAATGAAGTCTAAATAGAGTAATCCTTTCACAAAGAACGATCACTTTCCAAAGCAGTGTTTCAGTCCCAATAATGACTTGAGATTCTTGGAGGGGGGGGTGGGGAATTGTAGCAGTGCATGACAAATTTAGTTGTAAACCACTATGTTCATAATGGATGCAATTTTGTTTCTTTTCAGACCTTTTGTGTTTCTCATGATGCACTTGATATTTTTCAATGCCATGTAGAAGAATAGATCCTTGTAGTGGAGCCACAACTTTTTACGCTAGTGTTTTGTCACCATGGTAGCTATGGATAAGGCCCTTTTTACTGATGAAAGTGTAATTCAGTACTGCTTACAGCTAATGGTTATATCATAGAATGCCATTCAAGTCATTAACATAGTTTAGGGGTTATGAAGGAGTGTATTCTTTCTTGAGATCAACCATCTCAACTAAAAATCAGTCTGACGCTGATATTTGTATTATGAATAAAGTGCTTTAAGTATACATGTGGTAGCTCATGTTGCTTCAAACAACACTTTCATAGGTACATGTCAATGGCTTGGGGAAATGTTATTTTGACCTGGCTGTTCCATGCTCATGAATTAAATTAAGCTCAAGTAAACATCAGTAATTTTAAGTAGGTATGCTTGCAATCAAAGAGCTAGAAGTTACAGCATATGGTGTACTATGGAATATGATTATGATGATTATCATGTTAGTAAAAATATGAATAGATTTGTCTTATGAATAAGCTGCCCAGTAGATAATGTTTGGTGTAAATGTAGTGCTCTATAGGGTATCCATTTGCATATCACATTCATATAGAAATGATGAGGGGGCTCCGTGGAGAAAGTATTATGGATTGAAAGTTGCACAGTGTATTAAGCTGGTGGTGTAAGAAAACCAGCTGATGGTTATGATTTGTCCTCGATAGAATTCGTTCAGAGTCTGTAGTCCCAGGCATGAAGAGCCATGCTTGGAACATCAAAGCTAAGGAGAAGCTTGCACATATGTAACATACCTTATACGTAGCATGTTAGCAGTAGGTTCTGGAAATAGAACGGGATGGGAGCAAATTCCTCAACTCAGCTTTCCTGTAGGGGTATAATGAATCACTGGCTGTCTGCTTTGTTTTCTTGTTTTGTTTTTGTCCTTCCTGCTCCCAAGCAAAAAGGAAAATCTTTTAGGGAAAATGTTACGTAAAGATCAAATGGCTGATACGTCATCTTTTCAGCAGATTCTCCCTGTGGAGTAACCTGATCTGCTAAAGGAGGGTCCGACATGTACTCCACATAGAGGAATTGCAAATCTAATGTTTTCCGAATGAGTAACTAGTTGAGTTGACGGAAAAGCTACTCTTACGTATATGAAAATAGTAGACTGTATTTCTACGTAAGCATACAAATGTTGATGGTGACAGGTGATATGAGTAGTTAAATGTGAATTATCTGGGAAATGAACATTTAGAAACATTGCTATTTTACCTTGTCAGCCTCTGAGAGTAAGTAAAACAGTATGTCAGACAACACTTTTCACATCAGAATGGAAACACTGAAGGTAACATGTTTATCAGTTTGTGCAGTAAAGAGTCTGTAACTTCTCCCCACTTCCCTCCCCGCCACTGCCCCACATGTTTAGAAAGTGCAGTGTTTGTGGTAACCTGTTACATGGCTAGCTTAGTGTCTTCGGAACATCTGTGAAGTCCAATGCACACTTGTGAGGTATAGGTTACGTTTTCTACAACTTCTAGAAGTTTAACTGATTGTAAGAATTTTGCTTAATGTTTTGAATGCATAGGGAATATCTTTTTGTTAGTGCTGTGGTTATCTTGTGAACAGTTCTTGGCTGCTTGCACGGCAGACTCTGGTCCAGTTCTGGACAAAAAGTACTTTTTTCGTTGGGATGGGGGCTTGTGAAAGCTTCAAACGTATTTCCTGCATTTCTTATAGTTCTCTTCATCTGTTGGGGACCAGCTGCAGTGTGCTGCTGAGAGCCCACTGTATCAGCACAGCTGGCATACTTGTCTCCTGCTGAGTAAATATCGGTAAAAATTAGCGGGCCTAAATAACACTGCCTGGTGTACTTTAGTAATAATTAATTGTTAAGCAATTCTATTGAGTTTAGGATTATAAGGGAACAGGTGATACATTGAGAAACTTGACTGCTCTAATGACAAGATAGGTATGGGGTTTTTTGAAGGATTTTTTGTTGTAAAAAGATTACTTTATTGAAATACAGCCTTAATTTCTAATTAAGAATATAATGTTCATGTATTGTGAGTAAAACCTTATAAATGGTAAGATTTCAAAGTAAGGATGCTGATTTAGGGAGATTTATAAATCCCATCTTCTGCCTAAGAAAAATGGAAAAACCGAGTATTGCTATGCTGGAATTGGTGGTATTTTTATTATATACTAATCTTGGGATAATTCTGCTTTTTCTGCTGCTCTCCCTCATTAGTTACCACTTCTTTTTAAGATACTTGTTTCTCTGATGCTTAAATTTCAATATGGGCATTTGGCTTATTATTCTGTTTAGTTTCACCTGTACTTCCCCTGAAGGTGATACAAAAGCATGATGTTTCAATGCTAAATTGCACCTTCCACCTTTAAAAATACATTGTGACTTCACATAATTGAGAAATAAACCTAAACAAACCTCTTCATTTGGTCTAGTGAAACCAAACTGAAGTGTACTTATGTTGGAGAACATCAGCATTGTGACTAGCTTCCTTAGGGTAGTTTAAGTTGAAAAGTAGATTAGTTCTTTCTGTATCTGGAACTAACTTGTAGATACTTGATACTAAGCGATCGTTATACATAGGAACAAAAAGTGATGATTAAGCAAAGTCTGAGGACAATGTGAATGATCTTGGCTGCTGTGGCTGTCCTGGAAGTTGTAATAATGTCAGAAAGTAACCAAGCCTTTGGAGCTTCATGCATTTGAAGGCTCAACCTTGTTAGATAAGAGAATATGTATTCTCCTCCCCTCTTTAGCCACTTCAGAAGAGAATGAATGGGATGCCCATAGTCATGAAAATGGCCAAGAAAACATTAGGTAACAAGTCTTGTACAGAACGTTGATTAAGGAAGGCAGGGGAATGTTTTGTGCCTTCCTGTGTTCTGTATCAGTCCAATGATTAGGCACAGGCTAAACCCTAAGGATTACTTACGATAGTAAGGACAACTTCTGTCCCTGTAAGACCAAAGCTACCAGAAAGAAGGTGATTCCAAAATGCATAACTTTTTTCATAGTTTCTCAATTTTTAAATATACGATATTATATACTTTTGCATCTTTTGTAAATAGAACTATGGTTCCTCAAACTTTTGTTTCAGGCTTTTGTATAATTGAATTCTGCAAGCATAAGGCTGTATTATATATGCAAAGTAAGACAACTGCTAAAAGCAAACATTCTTTAAGATTCCCATATTTAGATGCACACTGTGAGAAGAATCACTGGAAGAAACTGTAGATCAGTATCTTCAGAGTGATCAGTTCGGAATTCGCTGGGTGCATGAGCTCCTTTTCCAAACAAAAAAGTCTTCTAAGCACACTGAATTCTCCAAGTTTGTATAGTTCAATACGTACAGTGCTGTGCTTCATATCTTGTAGACCCCATCATGAAGTTCACTGGGGTGGAATGAACAGAGATACATACACGTGGTCCAAGTAGTGAATGGCCTGACTGTTCTGGACTATCATATACTTCAGTGGGAGAGACTGCAGCTGCTTGAGTAGAATTTCCTTTCTGGGAACAAACAGGTAGGAAGGAAATACTTGTTTTAGGAGTGTTGAGTTTTGTGTTCTCTTGAACTTAAAATTGCACTTCAGAAGTAGACGGTTGGGGTATAGTTGTCTTCCTGTGAGCTTCTAGTGCTCAGTGGCTGCTGCTTGTGTCAGTTGTCTGGGGCTAGCTTTAGGAGTAGAAGCAGCTCTAAAGTGGTTTGAAGTGTTAGTAAAAGTTACAAATACTTGAAATGAAACACTTATAATTTAACTGTTAATTTGGAATGGGTGATATTTCCCTGTGAATTGGCCAGAGCTTTACTCCCCTTGGTGGGGAAAGCTCCAGTGTTAATAACTAAACTCAAAATATTTGACGTTCTGTAAGTGTGTTAAAGGTAGCTGCAGAAGGATGGTCTTGGTGTCTGAAGTACTGTGCTTTGAGCTTTACTGCTGCCTTTGGAGCCTTCTCATCAGTTTTCAACTCTAGTTGGCATGAGAGGTTCCCATAGCAGCTGCATAGGAGGCTCCATTTTCTCCGTTCTGGAAGAAAAGTTTCGTGTTCCTCCTTAGTCCTCTGTACCATAGTGTGGTGTATGAGTTTAGTACAGTTGCAGAAATTATTTCTTCAGCGTTCCTTGCCCTCCTTGTCCTTGGAGGTTTTCAGTACATATCTTCCAAAACTTCCAACCCTCCTAAGAAGGAGAGGAGAGGGCATAGTTGCTTCCAGCTACATCAGTACATCTGAACAAATGTCTGAAATGCAATGCCAGATGCCTGTGAATGTCGTCACAGGTTCAGTTATCTAAAATCCAGTTGGCAGCCAGTCACAGGTGGTTGTCTCTGGGGCTCAGCATTGGAGCCGGTTCTGTTTAATGTCTTTACCAGTGATCTGGACAAGGGGATCAGGTGCACCCTCAGTAAGTTTGCAGACAACACCAAGTTGGGTGAGAGTGTTGATCTGCTTGAGGGTAGGCATGCACTGCAGAGGGATCTGGACAGGCTGGATCGATGAGCCGAGGCCAATTGTATGAGATTCAACAAGGCCGAGTGCTGGGTCCTACACTTTGGTCACAACAACCCCATGAAGTGCTACAGGCTTGGGGAAGAGTGGATGGAAAGCTGCCTGGTAGAAAAGGACCTGGGGGTGCTGGTTGACAGCCGGCTGAATATGAGCCGGTGGTGTACCCAGGTGGCCAAGAAGGCCAATGGCATCCTGGCCTGTATCAGAAATAGTGTGGCCAGCAGGAGCAGGGAAGTGATCGTCCCCCTGTACTGGGCACTGGTGAGGCCGCACCTCGAGTCCTGTGTTCAGTTTTGGGCCCCTCACTACAGGAAAGACACTGAGGTGCTGGAGTGTGTCCAAAGCTGGTGAAGGGTCTAGAAGCACCAGTCCTATGAGGAGCGGCTGAGGGAACTGGGGTTGTTTAGCCTGGAGAAAAGGAGGCTGAGGGGAGACCTTATTGCTCTGTACAGCTGCCTGAAAGGGGGTTGTAGCAAGGTGGGTGTTGGTCTCTTCCCAATAACAAGTGATAGGATGAGAGGAAATGGCCTCAAGTTGCGCCAGGGGAGGTTTAGATTGGACATTAGGAAAAATGTCTTCAAAAGGTTGTCAAGCGTTGAACAGGCTGCCCAGGGAACTGGTTGAGTCCCCATCCCTGGAGGTATTTAAAAGATGTGTAGATGTGGCACTTAGGGAAGTGGTTTAGAGGTGGACTTGGTAGAGTCAGGTTAACGGTTGGACTCGATGATCTTAAAGGTCTTTTCCAAACTAACTGATCCTATGATTCTAAAATTACTATGGATGTCATCTTAGGTGTTTGGATCGTGGAGAGTGTTTCCAGGCTTGACTGGAAGACTTCTGGTAGGCTACTAAGATACTTTTTGAGAACTGCTGCACACGTGACTAGTCATCCTGGCATTACTCTCCCTGGGAGGAGAAATGGTGGTTTAGAAGATCAACCCAGTTGTCAGTAATTTGATCAAATTACTGCAGGTCTTCTGTCTTTACTTACAGGTAGCCCTGAGGTTGGGATGGAGGTTTATATTTGAAACTGGGTATCGGAGAACTCTTAAATAATAGTTCTAACGCAAATTACAGAGCTTTTTTCCTGTACGGAAACGTTATGCTTAATAGTCTCTATGTGCTTATGCATGCTTGTCGTTAAAACAAACAAAAAAGCTTGGCTGCATAAGTATTTACAAGGTCAAGGCCTGTATTTTCAGTAAAAGTAAACTGCAAAGTATGGCAGCATAGTAGTCTAAATCTTTCAGTGACTGAATTGCTCTGTACTCACTTTCCATGCTCATGTTACAGAGTATATTATGAAGGTGTTGAATTTACTTAGTTTCTATTTGGCCTATGAGGTAGGTGTACCTGAAGGAGGAGATGAATGTGCAGACAGCTGTTGATGTGCACTGATACTCTGCTGCTGGTATGTTTGCTTGTTGTGGCAGATTAGACTGTGGTGACCTGGAATATCAGCTTGGTAGTTAGCTCCTTTTAGGAGAACATACTCATTTTGGGTTATTTCTGGCCACGTAATCATAGGTTATGTTAACCCTGGAGCTGTGGGTCATTTAATTTCTGAGGTGCTGTATATTTTTGGGGGGTTGGCAATAAAGTTCATCAGCAATAAAGTTCATCACGGAGGGAGAAAATTCAAAAGTTCACAGCTTTCTGATTTATAGCTATCCAGCCTTTATACCATTTATTTCAGTTGTGCTTTAGTAAACTTACACAGGGTGATTTATTCTAAATAATTCATAAATTCTTTAGTAGATCTTCTGGGAGGAATTAGAGGCAGAGGGAATGGAGTGTAGAATGCTAGAAAAAAATATTTGGAACAAACCTAGATTTTACTTTAAGCTCACTTTTGTTGGTTCACATATGTATGTTGGGAAACTATTAAAAACAAGGTAACAATTAAGGTAAGGACTCAATTCTAAGCAGAAAGAGGAGAAAAAGATGGTTAAACCTATGTGTTTCCATCCTTTCTGGGAATGTGACAGGAAGGGGAAATCAGTTGGAACTCTGAATTTGGCAAGCCGTCTGGCTCTGATTTGATGGATAAGATCAGAAATGTTGGTACGGGGGAAGGAGAAACTATCAGAGCTTTACTATTTTACTATACTATTGTTTAACTATAGTGCATCTTATTTGTGTCTTTTAGGAGACTTTTTTTTCTGAACAATGTTTTGTGAGGGAGGGAGCTTTCTGTGACTCTTAGAAAATCCTGTTCTTCCAGGACATTATTCTTAATCTAGACGTTAATGCTTTGGGTCCAGTACCAGAGATTTCATCTCAATAAATGAAAATACAAACAATACAAGTACTAGAAAAGCAAGATAGACTTAAAATATATTTTAATAGACTTAGATGAGAATAATTTACTCTTCTGCTTGTATTTTTCTGGGTGACCTCCTCTATTATTCAAGGAGCACTTATTTTGTCTTGCTTTACTGAAGCAAAGCAGAAGTGCTGAGGATGATGGCATTCCTGTGTGCTTTTGCAATGCTGCTCTTACTAGAGAAAGACAGTAGAGCAGGCAAACATTTCTGTGGGATTTTCCTGTGGGAAATTTGTGGGATCTGTGAGAGAGGTATTATCAAGATTTGAAATGTATTGTAGTCTTTCATGACATTAGTGTTGCTGAATTGGTTTTGCAGCAGCAGGCTGTGACGCCTTAAGGCAAAGATTATGGTGCTGTCAATGGAGCAGGTTAAAAGAAATTGTGATGGGATGGGAGAGAAACACCTCTTTAATCAATACTTTTTTCTCATCCCCTTTCTTCTCTTCCTGTACATAAACCAGCTGATCAAGAACCAACAAAAGCTGATCAAGAATCAACAACCAAAACAAAACTTTTAAAACAGTGCTCACTTTCTCTTCTCTGTCCCAGATGGAGTGAGTCCCTGCCTATTTCCACTGAAATAAAATTTGCTCATTTTAAATCCATAGATCATCCATCATTCCATTTGTGTTAAATCTTGACAAAGTTTTAAATTTTGGCTTCAGAGTATGAAATATCTACAGAGGAATAACCTTCACTCAAAATCAGAATGTTACTCATTTTCCCCAAACTTGTATTAACTTGTTTTTAATCTTCGAGAAGTCTGAAGGGAAGTAGGCACTGGACAATTCAAATTATTTGAAATCATAGTTATGAAATTTTCTGATATTCCTACATTGTGCTATTCAGTTCCATTTTCCTATTCTGAGAAAGAGGCTGACAGGTTAATAGCAAATCAGCATGGCACTGTCCCACTTCTTACTTCAGTAGTGTCAAAGTAGTATTATACCTTTTTTTTCTCTTGCTAGAAAGCACAGGATGTCAGAAGTTAAGTAACACTTTAAGCTGGGTTATTACTAAATCAACTTTGAATTCAGTTTTGAGGCTATAATTTGCACTGTCACAGGAAGGAAGAATCTTAGTTCAACTTAAACCTCCTGTCAGGTGAAAAACTTGTTTTTTCACTTTAGATAGTGAATTAACTATGTAGATAACAGCACTTTAAGAGAAACTCTACTTCAATATAATTGCCTAAATTCCAAGTAATTCTTAAAATTTTTATTATAAGCAGTAAGCTATCGTTCTTCCCTATCTACAGAGGCAAAAATACCTTGGAAACCATTCAAGAATAGCCTTCTGTTAATTTTGTTATAATAGTTGATTGTCTGATCTCCAAAATGCCTGATGTAGTAAAATAAAAATAACATAACAGCTCTTCTTTTTAATTATCATCTGTTGGCTTAGAGGAACACAACACTAAGTAAAGAGAAAAATAATTTAGTATGAAAATATTAGCTTAAATGTTTCATTAATGTGTTGGGAATGAAAAGAGATTATAAGTTGACAAAAATCAAACTACCATTGTGAGAGCAAAACTGAATAGATAGAGGACAAGAATAATGGTGCTTAGCCACATGGGAGATGTGGAGAATCTTGTGGTTAGAACCACAGTTAATGCAAAGAAGAGTAATTCTTGTGCATCAGAATTGTGAACAACTAATCGGAATGGAACAGGATTTATGTATCAGTTGTGAAATGAATGTAGAGGAAGACAAGAGGTACAGTTCAGGGATTCCTTTATTTGCCCCAGGATGGTAACTGTTAAACCTGCTGAGAATAATGTTGAGCTAATGTGTGTCATAATTATTGTATAAACTAGAGGGAGAAGATGCTTAGAATCTGGAAGAATCTGACTTTTTTTTTTTTAAACTTTAGGCCTTTATAGAAACAGGGCTGTTCCTTATCATAGCAGTGAAAAAGGTGTATTAAAGTAAAACTCTTTGTAAAGCTGCATTATAAATAAAGGCTTATTGGTTTTAGTACTGCATTTTGTACTAAACAAATGTAAAAGGAAAAAACAAACTAGCTTGTTGAAGTGAGTAATGCTTACAAGACAGAGACAGAAGTGTTCTTTAAGGGGGAAGTATTCTGAAGTAAAATGGAAATCCAATTGTATATGCTACTTCTTTAAGTAGTGACTTTAATTAGGGCACTGCATAGTGTTTTAAATGTCAGGATCCATCTTTATGTGTGTTTTTTGGTAGGATATGTGGTTTTGAAATCTAACAGTCCCAAAATGGGGAATGAATACACATATCCACATGCAGTCCTCTTTTTTTGAACTCTGATCTGTGAATGTGTTTCCATTTGTGTTCCTGTTATCACAGACTGAATTGTGTAACCTGTCTAGATTTGGTGCAGCAGTTTTTCTGGGCAGTCTGTCCATCTTAGTTGGTAGAGGGTTTTGAGTGTGGTTCCTCCTTCCATGTACCTAACCTCTGCCTGCTTTGTATCCGAGAGTCTTGTACTGTTTGGGGCGTGCTGTGTTCTTCTGACCTCTGTTGTTTGATCCATCATAGTTTTAGGTAGGAATTGGGGCAATTGCTTTTGTTGGGGGAATGCATGTAAAGCAGGACATCAGGGGCTCTTTTGTCATATGGACCACACAATTTAGAAAGCAAAATAATGAAGTAACCAGGAATCTTCTGATAAGAAATAGTTCCTTTTTTTCCTGCCCCCCCTTTCTGTTTTCATTTGTGCTGAACTGTTATGTATGGCAGATTGCCTGAATTTGTGCAGGCAATTAGGTAGAGTCTGGTTAATAGATGAGAACTTTTCTTGTATATTGAAATACTGCATATTTACAGCAGTGCAGCTTGCTTGTTTAAAAACCTTTGGTATCTGCTGCAGATGGCTGCATAGTCTAAGGAGTGGCTTCCTGGCTGCATTGTACATGAAGTGCCAAACACGATGAAAGCAGTTTTGTTCTGGAATGCCAAAATACATTGAATCCGTTCAGGAAGCAACATATGTCAAATGAATAAAAATATCACACTCATGCGGAACAGAGTGTGGTAGCTATGTTTTTCAAATCTGGTTTCTTTCCTGAATTAAGGGGTTAAAAAGGACTTCTTGTATTGAGGATAGTATTAAACACCAATTGCTGACTTATACTTTTTCAGCATTTTTACTACCATTTGTTTCCCCATACCCTATTTTTTCTTTTGATTAATGTATGCCATAGATGGAAATTGAAACAAGGAGGCTATCAATAGGAGTGCTGTATAGGAAAAACAGTATTATGTTTTCCTCCTTGGATATCTAGGCCTGTGCGCATTATACAGATTTTTGGTGGGGTTTTGGTTTTTTTCTTATTTGCTTGGTTTTGGTTTGGAGGTTGGGTTTTTCCTTTTTTTTTTTTTTTAAAAGGCTGGTAGCTTATATGTTTCTTTACATCCCTGTGAGAGTTGTATCTAATTGCTTGATACTGCAGAAAACCAGCGCTGATGAAAATAAAAATGAGCAGTGAAGGATGTTGCTTCCACCCAAACTCTTAATTCCAGCAAATTCTTGAGACAGAAAGTGGTACCATTTACAACTTATAGGTCCAAATATTGCAGGATTTTATTATGATAAAGAAACAGGCCCAGGGCAGTGTGTTTTGTTGCATATTACTTCCTTGTTTGCAAAGGAGGTGGTACTCAATTTGATTCCTCCTAGTTGGATGGCAAAGATACTAAAAATTGCATTGACAGAAAAATACATGTCTCTCTAGAAGCTGTAATTCCATCTGATCAGTTTTTAACTAATATTTTGTATAGATCTTTCTTAGCTGAAATAATTTGAAAACCTTGATTTTATAGCTCTCTTAAACCCAGAGGAATGAAGTATGTATCTTTAAAGCAATTTTGCTTGTTCTTTCTAAAGGTTGTTTTTGTCATTTGCTTCTTCTCTTCTATCACTATGATTAGACATACAGTTAAAAATTAAGTGAATTATCTTACATAAGGTCCTTACTGGTGTTCCGTCCTGTGTAAGAAGTGATATTAAAATCCTCCTGAAAGAGGAGAGAGTGAGAGCAAGTGTTTTCGTAGCTGTGGAAGGCATGGATTTACTTAAATCAAATGTTTAATAATAACGTAGCTTCAGCTGAAGCCTGACTATAGCAGAGGCTATAATTACTGTCATTTCTGTGCTTTTTTTTGTGATATTAAGAACTCAGTTGCGAAGCAGAGTTGGAAGCTTGACATGTTCCTGTCTCCTGGATTAAAAGAGGAGGCGCTGGTGTTTCTTTTCCTGTTTTAAATTCTACCCTTCCTACTTCCTGAAATTTTTAGCTGTCCCACAGTAATGATACCACCAACTAAGTATGTGCTCATCTGCTGAGAGTTGAGGTGTACAGTCCAAAACAACTTCTGGAGTTGCTTGTTTGTGTCTAGGTCCACATCAGCCCGGTTCTCATGTGGTTTTGTATTTGTTCTGGCAGTCCACCTGTCTTCCCTGATCATGATGTGTGTTAGTTTGTCTGGTCTCAGCCTTCTTTGAGATAGTTATGAGAGAATCTATAGAAAACTTATTCAGATGCACAAGAGCTTTCCTCCTTCTAAGCCTTTGTTCTCCCGTGAAGTGTGGTTTTTATCTTCATTCTAGTCAACAAATTTTGTGTTTCATAAATGAATAGTGGTCCCACTAGCTAAAGGGAGGCCTGACCCACTCAAGCACAATTCATTCCAGTGGTTCTGCTCATCTCCCAGGTAGCAGTGGCTACTATTCTGTAGCTATTGAATTGTAGGAAGTACCAGAAATAGTAGCACAAGGAAATGTTCTATCAGGTCTATGTTTTCCTTTTGTTGTTTCGTGTTTCTGAAAGGTACTTCCAGGGCACCATAGCGACTATCTGTGGGTGTCTACCTCCTCCTCTTACCTTAATGGTGTCTTTTACTTATCTAAAGTCTGTCCTGGTTTGCTGACATTTTCAGTGTGAAATATCAAGCTAAAAACTTATTCCCAGTTCAGTCCTCATCATCACTAGTAACAGGAGTTCATTTTCAAATGAACTTGGAAATTAGTTCACACATCTGTGTTCAGGTTGGACTTGCTACCATCATCGTGTTAGCGAAGTTCCACAAAACCTAATCTTAACACAAGGTTGGGTTTTGCTGTTCAGAACCTGTAAATGGTGGCAAATTGCAGTACATCTGCAAAAGTTATAATATGTCGTCTCTTCTCACTGTTTGACCAAATTAAACTCTCATCAAAGCCTTTGCCATTTCTGGTTTTAATAGACAAGTAAGGCTATGGAGCCTACTGATTTTTTTTTTCCCCTCCTCTTTGGAGTTCATTCCAAATTTTCTGCTAACATCTTTCTGTGCTGTTGATAGTGTTGTAGAACCAAGTTCATGGATTTATCCAGTACCTCTTTTACTACCTATCCATTAAACAGTTGTCTTGATTTTTTTTTTTTTAAGGTACTTTGCAACTTCTACTTTGTGTGATTTTATTAACCATGACATATAATTGATGTGACTTTAAAAAGCATATTGGCTGTTACAGTTTGTTTCATCTTTTCTTATGGTTTCTTCCTTGAACGTGTCCCTTCTCCTTAGGCTCTCTAAGACATTGATAATGTTGACTTGGGAGCAGACCAGAAGAAAGCATCATGGAAGAATTTTTTTTTTTAATTAAAAAAAAAAAGCTGTTTCCATTTCTTCCTATCAGAATTCACTGTT
Source organism: Haliaeetus leucocephalus (assembly GCF_000737465.1). Classification (NCBI taxonomy): domain Eukaryota; kingdom Metazoa; phylum Chordata; class Aves; order Accipitriformes; family Accipitridae; genus Haliaeetus; species Haliaeetus leucocephalus. Next base: position 1,557,401 of record NW_010973158.1, on the reverse strand, counting down.
AAGTGTGTTTTTTCAGGTGTGTGATTTGGGTGGCTCTTAGTTAATCAATTAGTAGGAGGGGCAGTAGAAGAGGAATTTGGATGAGAAGCTTGTATGCACTGCAGAGATGCTGGTTTCATCCATACCAATTATTAGACTTGCTTTACATCCAAGCACCTAAAAGTTAACAGAAACTATCTTATTACATGGACTTCATACAGGAGATGCATCTAGATCAGTGGCACTGTTGTGTATTTCAAGTCTCAATTTTTCTTTTTACAAATCTATTCAGTATTCAGGGTTTGAATTACAGGTTGATATTAATTCAATATTTTTCTACAATTCTTTTTTAACCTTAATATTACAATTAGTCCCAACTGAACAAATGAAACTCTTTATCATGAGCACTTCTTGAAAAGGCACTTCCTTGTATTGGTCACTTTGGAATTTAAGAGGAGTTTTTCTTTGGTTGAATGAAAGTAAGCCTAAATAGAATTTTAACTTACCATTTTGGGGATGATGGTCTGTTTTGTATACTTTAGGCTTATTCCCTTAAGCCTTTTATAAATATGAAGCATTGCTTCGTAGGCAAGTAATTGACTTTTTGTTGCAAAAACATGTGCAGCGCTTGCTGAGCATGGGTGTCTTGCAGTTAAGAAGACCACATCCTGTAAATATTTCTTTCAGTTCTGAACTCAAAGAGTGGAGAACACAAACTGCTGACATAGTCACTGTCTGGACCATAACTATTTACTGACCTGACTGAATGTCTTCACTTCTTGGTTGCCTGGAGATACTTCTCATGGTTAATTTTTCTTTTTTGAATTATTTCCCCCTGCTCCCTCCCCAAACTTCTTGTCTTCACTGGTTGATTCTTTCAGGAAAAAAACCACCAAAACTATGAATCCAAGGCAGACTAAATTGTAAAATGTGACCCACATGAGTGAATTTTGCTACCGTTGTATGCTATTGTGAGCATTGAAATATGTTTGCATATGTTTTTTGATACATCTTTTTCATACTGCAAGAAAAATATCAGTAATAATGAAGCTATCACCTTTACTTTAAAGGAGCCTTAATTTAGAAAGCATGTGACTGAACATACAGTTCTGCTGCATCTCCTCTGACAGTAGGCAGTACGCTTCCTCTTTCCTTCCTGTGCTGGTCCTTTGCTTCCTATGTGAAGACTTGATATTGAAGGTCAGTGAGTTGATGAGCAAGCTGATCTAATTAGAAAAAAATTCCCCCCAATATCTTGTAGACTTAAGCTTTTTGGGTCAGTTACTGATTGGACTCATGGTGAGGTTATGCAAACTCTAGATCTAGTAAAAGGCAGGTGTGAGGGGAAGGCAGGGCCTACTCTTTCTGTAGCAGTCTCTAGTTTGAATTAACCACAATGGGAATTGACTTGCCTTTTGAGTTCCAGTTGCTGGTTTGGAATAGTCTTTCACTTGATCACAGTAAATGTGAATTTTGCTCTGCATTGTCACTGATTTAATCCTCAATGATCCTTCCATAAAAGTCAGAAGTGCAGTTAAAAACTGGGATACTTACCCAGTTATGTCTCTTTTGGGGCAGATTTAAAGTATACCACCTCCTGTCTTTTCTGCTTTCTTGCCATAGGCAGGTTGACTTCTAGACTTTGGACAGTAGGCTGGAAATTTCATGCTTATCTGTGAAATGGTTTGTAATTGCTGCAGAGGTGGGAAATAACTAACCATGGTAAGAACTGAAATTGGAAAGGAGAAGCAGCAATGACTTTTCTCCTGAGAGCTACCTTGCAGAGCACTTGCTGTTGAGACTTTTATACCTAGTCTCTTCAGTTCCTAGGGATTTCTGGTGGCTTTATATTTTTAATTGTCTGGAGGGATCTCTTGACTGAAATGTGTAGGTCAACAGTATTTGAATGTGGTATGCTCTGCTTTCAAATTAGCCATTGAGGCTACTGTGAATGGAGAATTGACAGGTGATGAGCAGTCAGTATGATTAGTAAACAAGTTCATATGTTACATATTATGGTAGAATGATGGACTCAGAAATGTCTGTTACTGATAGTGTGGGATGCCATTACTGTATTCTGCTTTTTCATCTCAGATGGGCCATGTAGAAGCACCTTCAAAAATGCAAGATAATTTAGGGGGCAGGGGATGGAAGAATGGAAGGCATTTAGCTTCACTGTTCTAAAATCTGGGAGATTTGCAGCCTGGTTGTGAAGGTGCTGTGTAACTGTAGTGTGGGGCCATGTATAGTAGTCTCATTTGGTTGTCCTGCACTCATGAAGTGCAGGTGACAGAGCTTCTGATCTTTCTCTCCTCTCTCCCAGGAGGGCCAACCAAGCCCACAGAGCAGGGAGAAGGTGGCACTGATGGGCATGAGGTAAACAGAAACAGATTTTTCCTGTGTTGGTGCCAGCTTTTTAAGATGCTGATACTATGCTTATCTGTGCTCCTCAGAAGAGACTAGACTGATGTGGAAAAGCACTAGTGAGGTTTTTGTCCCCTTTCTGCCAGAAGGGGGGAAAAGTATTCCAGTTCCTATTGTCTCAAATAAAATTAGTTTCTTGATATCTGAGTTTAAATCATTGTTTCCTGCAACGCATTTCTTGGAGGCACTACATGAGAAACATTTGAGTTGTGTGGACTTTCTCCTTCTAGTCACACCAGTGTTAGCAACAATTACATCTCCAAGAGAGCTTAGCTGGACATTGCCTGCTTGCTGGAATAGTAACAGGTTAAATAGATAGCTTATCTGCTTAAGGATGTTTTCAAAACTATTTCTCATGCCAGTAGTTGTCTATTTGTATGTTCTGCTCTTTAATCTGCAAAATACCTGCATGTCTTCTGGTTGATTAAGTATTTCATGTAGCACATCAGAGGAAATGGTGATTGCTGGAAGATAATTTCTTTTCCTAGGGTGCAAGGATGGAAACAAAGTGCAGCAGAATTGTTGTGGTTTCAGATGGGATAGAGTTAATTTTCTTTCTAGTAGCTGGTATGGTGGTGTGTTTTGGATTTAATGTGAGAATAAAGTTGATAACACACTGATGTTTTCAGTTATTGCTAAGAAGACTGGAGGGGCACAAGAAGTTGGGAGGGGACACAGCCAGGACAGCTGACCCAAACTGGCCAAAGGGGTATTCCATACCGTGTGGCGTCATGCCCAGTGTATTAACTGGGGGGATTTGGCCTGATGGGGGTTGCTGCTCAGAAACTAACCGGGCATGGGTTGGCAAGTGGTGAGCCCTTGCATTATGCATCATTTGTTTCGTACATTTCAATCCTTTTATTATTATTATTGTTATTTTATTATTGTTATTATTATCATTATTAGTTTCTTCTTTTCTGTTCTATTAAACTGTTCCTGTCTCAACCCACGAGTTTTACCTTTTTTCCTCCGATTCTCTCTCCCATCCCACTGGATGCGGGGGAGTGAGCGAGTGGCTGCGTGGTGCTTAGATGCTGGCTGGGGTTAAACCGCAACAAGAATATATTAAGTCCCAAATTATTTTGAACATTCGAGTTGAGAAGATACCTTATATGTTAATTTTTCTTTCAAATTATGTGGTGCAAGGATTAACCTACGCAGGATTTGGAGACAGTGAATTCTTCCCTTAAGGTAGTTTCTGAATGGTGATCCGCATACTTGAGAGGAGCTACTGTAATGATATTAAATTCTCTGAGACTGAAATTTTATCTTATGAAACCAAATCTTGTTTTCATAAGATAAAATGTGGTACAGAGGCTTTTATTTTTTCCTTCACCAACCCCCCAGATTCAAAATATACTAGGATTTTTCTTAAAAAATGCATTCATGGTCTAATTAGGAATTAAAAAACGAAGTGTCTGTTGACCTTGCAAGTGATCATGAAACAATTGTACATTTTTTCATGTTTCCTTCGTGTGTCTACTTCACTTGTGAGAGTCTATCTGTAACAAGAATCTAGACTGTGGTAAATTGGAATCGACTCTGAACCTGAGGGCTTGTGTATCTTTTTTTGGCATAACTTCATGTTTGTATTCATCCTTCCCCCTCCAAGTGAGTGATTGAAGGATTAAGAACTGCATTCACTTTTTCTGTTTTTGAAGTTACCTTTCTTCTGCATTTTTCCCACTTAAAACATGAAGTAGAATTTTTTTTTTTTGGGTGCTGTAGTCTTGACTCTTTTAGGGGAAGAGTCAGAGTTTTGAGGGACTGGAGTCTCATTTCAGTGCATCTGTCATGTCTGAAAACACTGGGCAGAAAAGGTTCATGAAAGGTAGCTGTGTAGATATTTTTACATTTACTTATTCTGCTGTGTGATTAGAATACATGTTGGACACAGCTTTTTCAGTATATATGTATATATTTATATCTATGTATCTTGAAATAAGAGGGAAAAATGGATATTTTAAGATCCCTTAATGTTAAGATCCGGAGTAGAAATGACTCTTTCTTTGCTAAGATCGTACATTTTGTGGTGGTGTCAGCCCTGGTACTTGGATGTGAACTGTGAATCTTGCATGCTGAAATTATAGCCAGTGGTGAAACTGATCTTAGTGAGATTAACATACACTGCTGAAGAGGGTTCCCTTCCTCCCCTCCCCTCCCCTCGAGTCATTCATCTGGAAAAGAATTTAGGAACCAATGTCAAATTTCTGTGTTTAGGTTGTGTAAAAACTAGTCCAGCCACTCAACAGCAAGTACTTAAGCTCACAAAGTACCTGCAAGTTGATGCCCTTTCCTGTCAATCACCTAGCTTCCAGGAGTCTGAATTTCTATATAACTAAATTATCTATTAACATTTTGAAGGATAGTAATAGAGTATGTTTAAGCACTTCTTACTGATTTTGTTAAAAGTGGAAAAAAATACATGTCAAAACAACTTCTTTTAATATAGGCTAATTTTTGTGTGTCGTCTGTAATTATATGGATCCTCTGTTTGTCCTACTTAATGGAAAAAAATCAGATACATAAAGTATTCAGTTGCTTTCGGAAAGTAACTGTGGAGAACATTTGTTTTGTTTATTCTGTTCGTACACAACTGCATTAATGTAGCTGCTAAATTATCAATTTTGTATGTGTACTCCTAGTAACCATGTTCATGAATTCATAAGTTTCTATTTTTCCCTCATTTTGGACTATGGATTCAGCTAAACTATGCTTAAAAGAAACCTAAATATCCTTCTTTACTTTGTCATGGTAGATGAAAAAGGAAAGTGAAGAATCATGTAGTAGTAAATGGATTTTTTTTTCTGTTCCTTGTGAAAGCAAAATGCTAGGTTTTAAACATAGATCTACCAATGCAGTAGAACTGACTAACAAGTATCTCAAATATAGTCAATATCTCAATGGTCTTTTTGACCCTGTTAAAACTTGATTAATGAAATATTTCTAATGAATTTTGCTGCTTTAAGTGATCATTTCCATTGCTCACTGCTATCAGTAATTGTACCTATATTGCTAGGATAGTGGTGTGATGATGCTTCTTGGCTTTGTGTGGAATATGTAATGAAATGAAAGTAGCATCCATTATGATGTTCTATCTGGCATCTTCGCCAGTCAGCCTAGTCAAAATGATAGATGGCCTTGGATTATAATGTAGTATTACTAGTGATTTAAGCATAGGCTCTAGGATATGTTATTTCGAAGTCTGAAAGCAGTTGATAGCACTTCACTTTCTTTTTTGCAATAGCTGAACAAAACTTCATATAGCTAGGCAGACCCTGATATTTCATGTCGTAGAGCTATTGAAAAAAAGGAACAACAGTAACAGGACTAGAAGCAGAGTACAATGAAAAAAATTTCTTCTGGTTTTTAATTCACAACTTTTTTTGAAATGCAGCATGATTTTCACAAGTGTGGTCATGGAGTAAAAGCCAAGTTGATTGTTCTCCTAGTTGTCTTTGCAACCAAAAAAATACTTGTTCTCTGTCAATTGTTGTCTGCAAGGGATGATTTCGTGCATTCAACAGCATGAATCTATCTAGTTCTGGAAAGTCCTGGTTGTTCATAACTCTTCTGAAATGAGTTTATAACTCTAATGTAATATGGGTGCTTTTTCATACAGTGACCTGCCCATCAGGGGTTTGAGTTAGAATGGGTTCTTGCTGTTGATTAGGCAGCATGTGTTTTAATTAAAAATTAGGAGTATCTGATAATGAAAAAGCTAGAAGTAGACTGTAGCCTTAGTTCTACTTAATTTCTAAGTTATGTTGTGGGGAAAACTTGCGTTAGGGGAAGAAGTTTCAGAGCAAAAATCTAAAGATGTGTAAAATGCTTATTTTCCTACTCCTCTCCAACCCTTAACTTTGGGGGTCTAGCTTAACACTGAGCACTTGTAGCAGGTATGCCAGGGTAGTCAATTTTTTATTAAAGAAAAAAGAAATCTTGAATTTTTGACTTAGTAACAAGAAGGTGCTTAATGGTCATGGGAAATACATTGCAGTTGCCAGTGGAGTTAAACTGATGCCTCTTTTGAACTTTTGTAACAGTATCTTATTTGTCAGTAGGGGGAGAGAACAGAGGGTGGAGGAGTGTTCAGTCCTCTTTTCTGGTCCTTAGATAATGCTTAGATAATCATCTTCTATGTAACAATCTGTGCAATTGTCCATCGTTTATATAGCCCTACAGTTACTGTATTCTTTTCCTTGCTACCTGGGATATAGTGGAAGGGTTGGTGATTGAACCACTAATGGAGGGTACTGCAGAATTCAAGACCTGATGGAAGTAGTTGCAAACTTGAACACGTAATCTGGAAGAGTCAGCATGTTCAACAGTCCACCGTCTATCTATGAGAATGCCACTTACATCTCAAATTGAATTGAAAGTTTAACCTTCTGTGGAAGATTGCAAGACAAGGGAGAGGGAAGTTATTCAACTCTTCTTAGTTAAGAGCCAAGAAAGCTGTTTCAGTCTTTATATCATAGAGCAGCAGTTCCAAAGTGGAGTGTGTATGAAGGGAGTTGCTGGCCAGATATAAACTTGATTTAATATTACTTATGTTAGCATTTTCAGTCATGCAAAAATTTTGGCTGTAGGTGGGAAAGCAGTAGGAAAATTTCAGAAGGAGAGTTCCAGAGCCACCGCTATAAGGGACAGCAACCCAAATTTTTATTCCTGACCAAGCCAGGAAAGTAGCAGTATAGTCATCAACCCTGGCATTCTTCAGTCGCTAGCTGTGCTGGCCATGGCACCATGGTGAGCTGATACCAGCAGTGTTTTGGAAAAGGTAGCTGAGATATGTTAAATGATTGTGTTAGTATGGAGGTTTTAGAGTTTGTTAAATCTCACAGAGCATTCTGGAAGTGGCAGAAACAGCTATTTTAATGATGATTTTGTAACTGCTGTTTGCCTCAGAAGCTTTAGGAATCATGAAACTCAGTTTTGTGACTGTATATTGAATGCTTTGTGAAAAGAGTATGCTAATCAGGATCTGATGTCCTGAAGAATCTTTTTCTTTCAGGAAAGATGCCAGTTATCAACTTAGAAACCTAGATGTATTAGACACAATTTTTTTTTTCTTTTTTGGTGGGATGTATTTGCTGTTTTAAAAGTGGATGACAAAACCATTCTTCCATAATTTATTGGCCTTTCTTTCCTCTGTATTTTGGCACCTTATTTGAACTGGCTGCAACAAATGTCATCATGATGATGCTATGGGTGTGTTCCATATACATCTTAGACTTACTGCATTATTCCGGTGTACTAGCCAGGACCACATAATAAAACTTTGTATCCTCAACATATAGAGTATATGGCAGAACTCCACAAAAGCTCACCAGGCAGAATAAGCTTCTCAGAAATAGATCCAACTACTTGTAAGCAACTGTTTCCACTCTTGCCAATGGCTGTGGCTGCAGACTTTCAATAAAACCTCATGTTAAGCTAAATTAAAGGCAGCTGGCAGGTCCAATTAAAATAATTGCAGCTTTTTTAAAGCCTCATCTGTTGCAAGGAGTTGTATTTCCCTGTGAGGTCTGTGGGAGTATTTGTGACAGTGTGGGTGGTATAGATTCTCTTTCAGAGAATGTGCTTGAGTCTCACCAGAACAGCAGCGCTTTAAGAGGAAGTCATCCAGTGGAGGTCCTGCACATAACGTCTTGTTGGTTTTGGTCACATTTTGTTAACCTGATAATTGCATTAAAATTCCACTTATGTAAATAACAGAAAGGGAGCTGTTTTGAACTCAAGCTTGCTAGCAATGCATATATTTTGGTTTTGGCTGGCATAGAAGGAGGAGATGATAATCAGTTCTACCTTTTTTTGTGTTTTGGCACACTGCTTTCTCTGTTTGCAATACTTTGAGATTTGGCAGAGGACAAAAATCAGTGATTGTAGAATGGTAGTTGTGGTGGTAAGTTACCTATTACCACTTCTGTGTCTTCTGTGTTTAATTCTGATGTAAAACAAAGTTAATGTGTGGATTTGAAACTGTCTTAGTTTTTGTGCAAGGCCCTTTATACCTGTCATCTTGAAAACACTTCTTAATTCTTTTTCACAGATCCATGTGGATGGTTTAATAAACTCTGTTCTGCATCCTGGTGATTCTGTGGTCCAAGTTCAGAAACTGATTCAGACTCCTATGGTGTGAATTGGCAGTGGTGGAGTGATTCGGGTAGGTGACTGTCCAGATGTGTTGAAGGAGATAAAGGGAAAGAAATGTTTTGGGTGCACTTACTGTTTCAGTTACTCTACAGTGTACTGATAATATCTTCTCTCACCCTCACATGTAAGAATGACAAACTTGTTTCAAGTGCTGAATTTGTATTACAGTAGCTTGTAGGGAAGATGCATAAGAACTGTCAATTGTTGTTGCTTTCTGGGATATTCACTGCAGTGGCACAGTCTACTGCACTTGAGTCACAGAACATGGTCTGGGTGTCTGCAGTTTTAACATGTTGATATGGCCCTGTGTGAGCACTTATGTGTAGGCAACTTGGCTTTCATTGCTTCTGCTATCATTTTCTGCATTATTTGTTTACTTTGAATGCTATACAATGTATGCAAGGTAGTAACCCATTTTATGGTGATGTATTTGGGTAGCTCTATGCAAAAAGTAAAAGCAGTTTCAAACAAATAGTTCTGCCCTGGGTAAGCTAACTTAAATGCTATTATCCTATCTAGAGAAACGTTAATATGATTGGGGGGTTTTGTTTGGTTGGTTTTGGGGGGTTGGCTTTGGGGTTTTTTTTTGGGTTGCAAGCATGTACTGTTTTGGTTCTGTATGCTTGTTGTATTGTTAGTGGTATGTTTTGGGGGGGCTGGGAAGGAAGGGGGTTTTTTTGTTGTTTAAACTTATTTTTAATCCCATAATTCAACAGCAGATACACATAGCTCATTGTAAAGAATTATAGGGACAATATAACCAGAATGATGTGGCATTTTTTTTAGTGTGTGCCTAATTGAAGTACCACAAAAATCTTCAGTAGGTCACAGTATGTTTTGATCTTAATATACTGGAGTAGGATCTCCAGTAGGATAAGTTTGATCTTGATGTACTTAGTCCTAACTAGGACCTTTGAGCAAACACATTTTTCACTCTGCTTTCTCCATCTCTTGCTCTGATTCAAGAATGTAGGTAGAATACACTCACAAGCATTTGTAACTATCCACAGAAAATACTTGACTTCTGAGATGGGAGATATTTTAATAGTAAAAATACTGTTTTAAATGCTTAATAGTATTGTTGAAATGATGTGCTTGGAAATGCAGGTGTCACGACATTTAAATTAAGAACTATTATGAAAAGGTAGTACAAGTGTTAGAACTTTTGCTTGAAAGTGGGTTTGTGGGAAAAGAGTGGGTTTTAATTAAAAAGGTTAGTAAAGAGGAAAGGCAAGAATATTTATTTGGAGGATCAGACTTCATTTTTTTGAGAGGAAAATCCTAATTATATTTATTAAAAGTACTTGATATTCTGTGTGAAGGCTTCAGAATTACTGTTTCTGTAGATACTTGGTTACAGAGAATTGGATAAAGTGCTATTTTTCTCTATTAAACTTTTGAGATTTCTTTCACAGTTCTCTGACTAGTGAGTGATACCATGAAGAAATCATCACAAAAGAGAAGTGATTTTATCATGTGGATAGGCTGAGACTTTTAATAAACTATTACTGTCCTATTTACTGCCAAGCTAACAATGACAAAGCAGGGAGTTCAGGCAACAGTGCACAGCTTGGATTTAGAAAGGGTCGTTTCCTTCGTTATGCTGTTCATATTGTTCAATAGCATTCCCTGATATGTATAAGAGAACAAGCTGATTCACATTTGTTGAGAATAATTTTATATTGAATTAGAATCTTGTTTTATAATCCTAGTTTCATTGTTGATCTGCTTGTTTTCACATTGAAATGCTTATTAAGTCTTACTAAGATAATTCAAATGGAATGGTTAATCTATAGTTTATTTTTTGTTGCTTTGTAGTAGTTTGCTCTTATTTTATGACTAGTCTCTTTTTCATTCCAAACTGTTGGCTAATTAGCAGATTTGATTAATGAGCCTTTATTGGGGGAAGAAAATCTCTACTAGCTAAAAATAACAGGACTGGGAAGCAAATGCTGGCTTTGTGATAGACTTGTGGCTGCAGGCAGATCTTGAATAGTTGAATTGTAAAGCATGTTATGATGAAGTATTTACTGTAGGTATCACAAGAGATCTAGTAAGTGTTCCTGATGTTTTGTGATCTTCTTGGATAGAGGCTTCTTAATGCCAATTGAGTGTGTGTTCTCCAGCTTCTCAAAGTTTTGTAATGAATAGGTTTCTGGAAAAGGTGCCATAATTTGTCAAGCTGCTAAAACCACAATGAGCACACTGCTAAATGCTGAGGTCAAGCATGAAGGAATGTATCAATGTGTATTTACAGGTACTGAAATTTGTGGTGAACATAGAGACCGTAAATGAGTTCTTACTTACTAGCTGAAATATATGAAAGAAACTTAAGACCAAATGTTAAATACCAAAATTTGTCATATTTTCTTTTTTTTTCACTTTTTGTAATCCATACTCTGCCTAATAGCTGAATTTGACAAGTCCCCGAAATTGTCACTTGTACAGAGTGTTGCAGCTTCTTTTACAAGGGAGTATATTTCATCCTCTGACTAAGCTTTATTTAAGGATACAGTTTTGAAGCTGTGTATAATTAGAGTCAGTTAAGGAAAATCCTATTTCATTATCTTGCCATAAAGACTCCCACCTGAATAAAGAAAACAACATTGGCTAAAGAGGGCCCCCTGCATCCCATCCCTTTAGTATTCTTGTGGCTCCCTTAATTCAACAGGTTTTGGACATGTTCCAAGGTTCTTATATAAGCTCTGGTTTGCATATTTACTCTGTGAGCCCTCTTGACTTGCTGATTCATTTCTCCTTGTAGCAATAAATGCTGGCCCAAATCTCCCCCTTCCTAGTTCTATTGACAAGTTATGGCATGAAGTGCCTGCTCAAATGTATCTCAGGTGGTTCAGCTATGAAGGTTACACCAGTCAGCACAAGATGTGTTTTATGTTGGCAGTGCACTTTGGGAACTCATCGTTCTGTCAGCCTGCTGTTCCCTGTAGTGCAGAAAAGGTATAGACAAGCCATCTTGATAGGTGAAATGATTCTCAGGCCCATGGGCATTTCAACACTAAAATGTTTTAGACTGCTTTGCTGAATGTTATTTTGGTTTAAGGATTTGTGAAGGATAGTAGTTAGTTTGTCACTTAAAATGTGTGCACTGCTAACAGTCTGTCTGTCTAAAACAAGATTAGGTTATCAGAGGGTTGGCTTGAGTGGTAAGCTTCCTGGTTGTCACAGGGCCTGAATTAGATATTCTAAGGAAAACAATGTTCATCCTGGCTGCATTTAGGCAAATTTTTTAATTCTACACAAAGGCTAGGTATTGGGAAACTCCTTCTTGTGTTGCATAAGCAGTTCTTGAATCCTATTTGTCAATTCAGCAACTAGTAAATAAAAAACTTTATATACAGTGCCATAAATGTGCATGGTGGTTTCAGAGAAAAAGTATGCAGAGAATACTTCTACCTTATTTAATTAGCATGGTGCATTCTGGCTTCCTCTTGTTCTTTCCTCTCTTCTTTTCCAGCTACATTGTTCAGTGGAGATAGAATTAAGTGCTCACTAATGTATGCTAGCAAACTTCCTTTTGACAGTTGTCTTTGAAGGTCTTGGCCAATGCAGTTTGCTGGTTCAAGAGTATTGGTGCCTGTTTCTTTAGTTAAGATATGGCTTCTATTTCACTCACAGACTTCATTGACTGTTTCCTCCTTTTATTTTGTTTGTTGTTGTGTTGTCCCCCCCTGTCCCCCCCGATTTTTTCTTAATGATGTAATTGTATACGTTATAATATGAAAGTATATTTTCCTGCTAATGGGAAGAAATGACGATGAGGCAGAAATGCCTAGTAAAATATTTTAATTCTGATGATGTCTTAAGCAACTGTGGGGAGCTGTAATGGATGTGCCATAGTTTGTTTTTCTGCCAAAATAATTTTTTATATAAAGTACAAATCGTAGAAGTTTACAAATTTAACTGCACAAGTCTACATGAAGTACAGATTTTTTCCAGTACTGTTGCTATGTCTGGAGGATCATACAACAATGATGTGGAGAGCTGCGCAGACTGATGTATTATAGAACTCCACATCATTATGAGAAATACTGGCTGTCACTAAATAAGGACAGAAAATGGAGCAGGCTAGTTTGCGGCTAGCCAGTCTGCAAGAAGTTCAGGCCAAAGAAGTCTGGTACACTGAAAGCAAAAAAAAGTAAGTTGCTTTTGATTTGTAGGGAAGGGGTAGTATAGGAAGAGTGCTGTGTATTTAGGAATGTCCAATTACCATCAAGTCATTATCCTGCAGATATCATGTCCATAAAGATCTTTAGCCATCCAAGACAAACTCTCATTCTGAGGGAATTTACACCAAGACAATTGGAATATGATAATGTATAAATGGACAAAAGGCATGTACACAGTGTTTCTGGAGGTCCAGGTGGTCTTCTGACATTTGTCCCGCTGGTGAGCCAATGAGGACAAAGGCGGATTATGATAGAAGTGAGCTAGCTGACTAGGTAAGTGGTACAAAAAGTTTTTCTGTTGCAAAGCAGTAGCTTGGGTTTAGGGCAAAAAGAGAGAACAGATTTTTCTCCTAAGAGTAACTGGAAGTGAACAGCAGTTACAGAGGAGAGGCAAATAGAATAGGTAATAAAACATGTGCAGAAAGGAAAAAACAAACTTTAGTCTGACATAAAACCAAAATACTGGAAATACTGCTCAGCAAGGATTGATGAATAATTCTAAGGATCTTTATAAAGAAAGAAGTGTTAGGTACTCAGTTTGGAAGAAAAAAAGAAAGCTTCTGGTTGGTCTGTCTAGTATCACTGGAGCTTGGCAGGAAGAGTGATGTGTTTGATGGTTAAAATAGCTGCCTATAATTTAGGAAGGGCAAAGTGAGGGAAAAGGATAGTGCTATTTTGATTCAGTTAGCTTTACCTATTTACCCATTTTTGACTTCTGAGAACTGAAAAAAAATTAATACTTGTTAATTGGTATTCTCTCTGGTAAACCACAGTATAAATATCTTGCTACAGACCATCAAATTGCTTTCACGTACAGGATGACTAACTCCAGAAGTACAGGAAACTTAATTTTTATGTGCAAGTGGTCTTGTACTGCTAATACTAAAACAGTCCTTAAAAAAAAAGATGGATGCAGTATTCTTAGAAGTCACTGTAGAAGGATTTGGAGTTGCACCTGACATTGAAAGGTGCCAAGTAACCAACTGTATATTTAAAACCTCTTTGTATTTGATAAAGTATGAATGGCTATGAATTGCTTTTGATTGTACGTAATAAATACAAAGTTTAATCAGCAGCATTTATTTGTTCCTTTTTAAAAATAGTACTTGGAAGCCATTCAGCCAAATCATCTGTGTAGAAATTCTTTTTCTACTCCAGTTTTAAAGGGAAATCAGTGAAAGGATGTTTTACTAGATGCTTAGAAAACAACCAGTGTAAAACAGGGTAATACCATAGTAGTGAAAAGTGTCCATCTCTTAATTAAATGGAGAGAAAAAAGTTACAGCAAAGAGTTATGGGTTAGAAGCTAAAGACTGCAGAAAGTGAGGGGTGCAGGAAGTTTGCCTAAAATTTATTGGATGCTAACATTAGGACCATTGAGGTGCTTGAGAATGAGATAAAATATATGAAACCTTTGTTTTTTGTATACTTAAGAGTTATGTTTCAGTTGCTTAGCAAAATTGGAGACTTTCATTATTGAGAAGAACTTGATCAAACTGACTCCTTTGTAGGCTTGTTCAACAGACAAGTGGTTTGTTTTTAAAACGTCTTGATCATTTAGGAAATTATTGGATTATAATCCTACAATTAATTTGGTTCAGTCTGGTTTTAGGTTACAGGATTCATATTTTCCCCCAGTATATCATGTGAAGTAATGTTTTATTCTTATGCTCCCTTCCTCTCCCCCTTGAACTAGTTGCATATGTGAGAAAGGAGCACTGCTTACCTTTTGCATGTGACTGTTGCTGTTTGAGGATATGAAACTGCTTGATCTGCCTGTCATTCTTGGCTAGATGGAGAAGCCTCTGTGCTCTTTTTGCTAGTACCAGGCTATGTAGAACTCAAGCCATTCTCTTGCTCAGTTTATGTGCTTATATGGCTGCTGTTGTTCCTTCATTCCTTCCCTACCTTTTGTGCTAAAATACAGACTTCAAGTAAAAAGTATTCCAGACTTATTCTAAATCTCTATTTGCAGTTACAGATGTGTTCACCTCTGCTTTGAATTTTCTAGTTAGAAAGCCTAAACACTTGTACCAGCATAACTCTGCTGGTTTTATTATGCATATGTTGGTATAGATGTAACATGTGTAATGCATTTTAATGTGTTTAAGAGCAGGATGGGTAAAATAATTTTTTCCCAAACAGTATGATCAACCTTTGTGATGATGTAACCTAAAGGAGTTTTAGTAAACAAACTGGAATCACCTATTATGATTCAATACAAGTGTGGGAGAGACAACAGAGTATGTCCTTGAGGACAAGTTAAGGTGACCTAGATGGATACAGGACCACATGATGTGGGGTGTGGTGGTGGTAAATATTGGTTACCTTGATGAGCAAAGATATTTTTGCATGAGCAGCCTGGTAATTGTCAAGATTTTATTTTTAAGCATTGTTGTGAAGGTGAGAGATAAGGAAGAAGATGAAGGAATTCACAGTGAATTAATTTTATATGTGTGGCGATGCTGTCAAAAGTTGTTTTGAAAAATTGATGATGGTGATAGAAGCTAACTTTATTAACAGAATAGTAGTCTTCCTCTTGATTCTGAATGAGAAAATAGTTTGGAAAAGTAAGTGAAAATAAGCTGCTTATCTCTCTAACGAAAAAGGGGGAAAATGGGGGTACTTAAACCAGCAACACAGTCAAGCAGCATCCTAGAAATGATTTTTGTAGTAAGTGGTGCAGGTTGGTGTGGTTAAGGTTTTATTTTGGGTGTTGGCGGCAGGGGGGAAGTGTGACTACAGGAACTCAAGGGATGTCGCAAAATGGAGTGGTTTGGACCGCTTAAAGAATCACCTTCAAGGGTATTAGCAAAAATTATTTAATAGGAATTGATAAAAGTGTGACTTCACGGAATTCAGTGGCAAGGTTCACTCTTACTTAATACATGGATGAAACATACAAAGGAAAATTAAGTTAGAAACAAACTAAAATTATGTATACAGAGACTGAGAACACAATAGGGTAAAAGAGAAACATACAAAAGAAAATTGAGTTTGGACTGATTTCTTGTGATTTGTACAGAGCTCAGAAATTTGTAAAACATAGGGGAGACCCTCCCATTGAGTCACAAGGTTCAGAGAAGCCCCCCTTGCTTTCTAAACTCCTGTCAGAGTCTAGGTGCAGCTAGATCAACTCCTAGTCCCAGACTTGGTCAACAGTTTATATCTGAAGGGATTACGAGTATAATAGCAGCCTGAGATTGATTCACAGTTGAATAAAGTTCACAACAGTAACTTACGTATAGATTTGAAAAGCAATGTTTGTAGTAGACTTGTTATAGAATTCAGGTTGGTACACACACACATGCACAAAGACACTAAGAGGTGTGTATAAGCAAGTAAAAGAGATATACCTGTTAAAAAATTCCCCTGAGTTCAGTGAAAATGTTCACGTCAAATGCTTTGGCATTGTTTTGGGTTTGTGTGGCAGGGTTGTGGTAGCGGGGGGGAGCTGCAGGGGTGGCTCCTGTGAGAAGCTGCTAGAAGTTTCTCTGGCTCCAAGTTGGACCCACCTCTGGCCAAGGCCGAGCCCATCAGCAACAGTGGTAGCGCCTCTGGGAGAACAGATTTAAGAAGGAGAACCTGCAGTGGAAAGAGGAGTGGGATATGAGAGAAACCCCTCTGCAGACAGCGAGGTCAGTGAGGAAGGAGGGGAGGAGAAGCGGGGGAGGAGGGGATGCCCCTGCAGCCCGTGGTGAGACAGCAGGCTGTACCCCCCCAGCCCATGGAGGGGAGTGGGGGAGCAGATGCCCACCTGCAGCCCAGGGAGAACACCATGCTGGAGCAGCATCTTCAGATGCCCCTGAAGATGGCCATGACTCCATGGGAAGACCCGCACTGGAGCAGTCTGTGCCTGAAGGACTGCAGTCCACAGAAAGGACCCTCTCTGGAGCAGTTCATGAAGGACTGCAGCCTGCAGGAAGGACCCACGTTGAAGAAGTTCATGGAGAACTGTCTCCCATGGGAGGGACCTCACGGTGGAGCAGGGGAAGAGAGAGGAGTCCTTCCCCTGAGGAGGAAGGAGCGGCAGAGACAATGTGTGATGAACTCACGACAGCCCCCATTCCCTGTCCCCCTGTGCTACTGGTGGGAAGAGGTAGAGAAAACCTGGAGTGGAGTTGAGCTGGGAAGAAGGGAGGGGTGGGGGGAAGGTGTTTTAAGGTTTGGTTTTACTTCCCGTGATCCTGTTTTGATTTGATTGGTAGTAAATTATAATTATTTCTTTTTTCCCCCAAGTTGAGTTTGGTTTTTGCCAGTGACCATAATTGGTGAGTGATCCCTCCCTGTCCTTTTCTTGACCCACGAGCTTTTCTTCATGTTTTCTCCTCCTCATCTTATGGGGCAGTGAAAGAGGAATGATTAAGCAGCTTCGTGGCGCTTTGTTGCTGGCTGGGCTTAAACCATGACAGGCATCTTTCTCAACAGGCAAAGGGTCGAGCCTCAAGGAGCGAAGGGTGTCAGCCCACGTCCTGCTGGCTTTCAGCGACAGAACTCTGATCTTTGCAAACTGAAGAGTTTGCAAGCTCTGAGAGGCGTCCCGCTCAGAGGAAAATGCTGGTCGCCGCCCGCTGTGGTCCAGGAGAGCTCAGAGGGTCTCACCTAGTACTGCTGTTTATAAGTTCGTGAGATGATTGGCTTTAGTCATCAGCAAATTACTAGGATTGCAGTAGCACTGGTACCATTTCACATGAGCTGCGATTCAGATAAGGAAGGCTCCAAGGCTGTCAAAGAATGACTTAAGATTTAGAGATGGGATGTTCCAAGGCTGTCAGGAGAGGACTGAGATATGTCCCAAGATTGTCAGGAAATGACGAATAATGCCTACTCCTGTCCCCAGCCTCTGCCAGGCAACAGGAGTCCTTGGTACAGTCAGTGCAGCTCCCTGTCTTAGACATGCAAGAGTTCCTGGTACGGTCAAGGGATGTTTAACCTCCCAACTCATTACACTTATGCTGAGGCCTAGTGAGCCTTCCAAGTTCATGTGTCAGCCCAGAGAGGGGGAAGAAATGCACCACCACAAGGGAGAAACAACGGAGGAGAGTTGTGCGTCGGAGTAACAGGCAGGTACTGATGATTTCCACAGAATTAATCAAAGCATGTGATAAGAACATTTGTTGTTGGTTGAGATTAAGTTTTGGTTTTATATGCACTGAATTTAAGTAGGCAGTCCCCAGAGGGTGCTCTTCATCTAGAGGTTTCCTGTGAGATGGAAGAGTGTCGGGGATACTGTGGTATTAGAAAGGTGGGGGAAGAGACTTAAGGTGGAAAACAACATTAAAAGAGAGGAGGAAGCAAAAGAGTGGAGAGGAATGGGCTAACCACCAGCACAAGAAATCACAGTGGAATGGATGAGGAAGCAAAAGAGATGATTCTTTAGGGGCTCTCGCCTTCACTGAAGACTTTTTCATTGGAAGGATCACCTGTAGAGCAGTACTAGGGTCTCTGAGAAAGCTTGGACTGATAGGAGCCATTAGCAACCCAAGCAAGTTTTTCTTCTTCCTTTTTTATATGTCTTTCCTTATTTTCCTTTTTATTCCCATACCTCTTAGAGAGAATTTTGGCTAAGAGTAAAGGTTATTCTTTTGAATTTCCCTCCTTTTGATGCACCTCAGCTGTAGATTTCTTTACATGTGCATTTAAACCAAACAACTGATTGGAGATAGAGATGTGGTTTCTGTAGGGAGCAGTTACCCAGACATTTTTATATCTAGCAAGATTTAAATATAAGACTCATTAGTCTTAACTAATGGGTGTTAGATAAATTGGTTAAGCTCTGTCTCAGTGTTTGCTATTGTGGGTTTAGATACTGGAATGCCAGGTCTAATTGAAGCTGTTAAGAATGTTTTTTTTTAACTGGAGCACTAACAGCACTATTGCTATCTAACTGCTAGTGCTCATTCCGGTCTCTGTTTTTATAGAACATGTTGTAGCATTTATTCTCAGCCCAGTCTCTTGGTGTGAACACCAGGCAACTGTTAACTTCAAATGTGTTATTCTCTAGATTTGTATAGTTTTATGGGAAAACGGGATTACATACGTTGTCATAGAGCACAGGCATTAGAACTGTGTTGAATGACTTTATTCATGCCACTGCCAGTCTGTCTCAGTTCTGATGCTGTAATGGTATTAAAATGAAAGCTGGTATTTAGAACAGAATTAGTCCATTAATCTCACTACTGAGATTTTTTTCCATACTAGAAAAAAATTTTAATGCTTTTTCAGCCACTAACAGAGATGACTGACATGTTAAAAATCAACCTGCTGGAAAAGGTTGATTTTTTTTTTTTTTTTCCCCAGCTGCAGTGTCTTATTGCTAGACAGAATATTGCATAGAGATGTCATCTAATGCAGTTTAATAAATGTCTATTTTTCCTGTCTAAGAATTTAGAATTCGGTAATCTGCAGATAAACAGGTGATTTGCTTTGTTGCTATGAAAGCTTTAAATACAGACTTAATAGTTTTGTCCAGATTTTTTATTGGCTTGTTGGAGAATATGTGGAAGAGCCAGAATAATTGATTTTAGATTAGATTAAGTGGATATCAGGTTGTTTCTAGAGCTCACATCCAGTTGTTTCCTTCTTCACTTAGAAGTGAGAATGGAGCTGTATCTAAAAACCAAAAAACCTCCATTGTTTGGCTATTGGATCTAATAATGCATTTCATACATTACTGGAAGATACTGTGAACTGGAATGGGCAACTGCAGTAAAAAGGATTTTGGAAGATGCATGAATATAATTTTCAAAATGCATTTTAAGGCATGCAGTTCGGTAGCACTTCTATCAATATGTGAAGGGCACATTCTTCCAGGCAGTGTATTTCTCCAGGATGACCCTTCAAAGTATGAGAAATTGGGAATAAGGAGAAACCTAATGCTGATTTGCAGACTACGCACAAACAGCAGTTTCTGCATGTTACACTTATGCTGTGTTAGTCTAGATTAAGTTTAATAAAAAGCCATGAAGAATTGAGGCAAAACAACCCTCACTACAATGTAATTATCAGAGGCGACACAGCAAACTTGTATTCTGTTTGCTTCCAGACACTGCCATCTTCTACCCAGGGTTTTAAATAGCAATTGTGTTCTTGTTTTATCAGATTCAGAAGCTATCTCTGCATTGGTTACTTCAATCTGCAGAGGTGGGGGTTTTTTTTGACAGAAAAAACTAGGACTATTTTCCAATCAGTTGAATTCAGCATATTATTTTCCTTAAATTTTCTTGTGAGCTGGGGATTAATTACCTTGCAGCTCTGCGATTTCAAATGATAGAAATCTTTATTACCTTAATTAACTGTTTGCCTTTTAGTTCAGGTGGCTTGTGGTCCTGGACTGTTTTTGTGTGTTACCAGAGGATTGTTATCCTGTTACATAGTAAAAATCCAGGGCGATTTTATAGCTCCATTCCATCCATGAAACAAATCACTTCTAGAACAGTATTTGCAGAATATAAATTAGCTTCCAACAGGGGTTTGGGTAGCTTTAAATTATATGGTAAAAAGTGACAATCTGCTCCTTCATCATTGGTTCTCGGGCAGGTAGTGAGGAGATCTGACAGCAAGCCAAGCCTTAGTGTTTAGAAGTTGGCTCAAACCATGAGATTAAGCAGCAGTATTAGTCTTTTCAAGAGTAATGTGATAATGTCACAGAGAAATGGATCATACCTCAGTGGCAGATGGCGCATGCCTGTGTGAAGTGTAAGAGTAAAAATACATTTTGGTTTGACGTTGTGTATGTTTAGTCACAATCAGTAGCTGTTGTGGTTAGTTATGAATTTAATATCGATTCAAACAGGAAACTACAACTTCCAGCAAGACACCTGTTCAATTGCTCATAGCTTATTAAAAAGTTTTAATACTGGACACTTGCCTTGACAATATATCCATACTTCAAATCAGTGCATTTTTGAAAATTCATCTCTGATTCTGCTTTGTTCCTGCTCCACTATCTAATTCCTGATTTGAATATAGAAGTGTATTATTCTTCCTGGTGTCTTCCTTTGTTATTGTTTATAGAGAACACTGACATTCAAGAATTGATCTTCCTAATGTGCTTATGGGATGAGTTAATGATGTACTGTTATGACAGTGAATTGATGTGCACAATAATTGGCAGCTGAAGCTATAAAAAGTGTCTGACAGTTCTTTTTTCCTTTAAACTGACTGAAACAAACAATAACACCCTAATATTTTGTGTCACTTTGTATGTTAAGAGCACAGCTGAGGTTAATTTCATTCGTAGCTATGAATGTTTACCAATTTCTCAAGCAAGTTCTCCATTGCTAATTGTGCCTGTAATCATACTGGTCAGTGATGTCTCCTAATTTGACTTTGTAAAGCAGTGAGGAACAAAATAAATGCAGAAGGAAGTAAAAGGTTCGTAATAGCAATTGTTAATTGGAAAGTTATGCCTGCACATGCGTGGGGGGAAAATGACATCTAAAAATAGATTTAAGTGTTGCTCGACTAGCAGCACTCACCCCTGCCCTGGGAGGAAAGGGAACTCAGGAATTTACAAAGCCAAACAATGACTTGGCTGGTAGAGTGAGGTTTATAATTAAGTATACAATTATAGCAACTGTTTGCTGTTAGTTTCTGCTATTTTTGAAACAATTTTAATTTGAAATCTCCATTATGTTATAAAATTGTGTGTTTGAAATATGGGAAATGTAAAAGATTCATCCAGTTCCTAATACCTATTTTCTAACCTATTTCTGACAACTGCTAGGTGGTTATTGGTTCTAACAATTTAGTATTTTATACATAATTTGATAAAATTAAAATATAAAGCCTCAGCTGGTTAGTTCAAACTGTGTTGCAGAATCTCCTGGACTAGCCAGTAGCAATAAAAGGCCACAGGCACAAGACAAATTCATGCATTTAGAGTGCCACAAACGTTCACAGATTTATAAAATTTGCAGTCTACATTCTGTCTATGCCTAGGTTTCTGCTGCATCACGTATCTACAACCTTCTGTATTTCAGTAACCTGAAACAGCTCTAGGATCCAATTTTGTGCATAAGCTGTGACATAACTGATAAAGCATCTGCCTGATACAGGAGGTATATTGAGAGTATATCTGTCTGCCTAGGTTTTAAATGGGAGAAATATACCACCTTTATTGTTCTTAGTAATGGTATATAAGTTATAGGTTGCTCTTCTGGGGTGTTGGAAACCTATACCTAACTGTCGTGCAAGAGGACTTGAATCTCAGGTCATTTGTTTTTTAGGTCAGGAGTGCACACTCTGTGACAGTCTTGATGTCATTCAGATGGATGACTCATCCTGCAACTTTTTTGCTTATGTTTCACAAGTTGCTGTTGGTAAATTCAGTATACAGTTAAATATTGTGCCCAAAATCTTTGCCAAAGGTTCTTATTCGCTGTGCTTTCTCTTTCTCTCATGCTTGGTAGTAGTACTCACTTTAGTATCTAGATCACTTCTATCTTCTTCATGCTAAGTATTTAACACGTTATCTGTGTTAATGAGTCAGCATCTACTTAATGCAATATTTAGCCAGTCACTCCTTGCTCACAGAAGTGTGGGTGTTGGGTGTCACAAGCATTTTATACATGCCTATGGTTACTATAAGACATGGTACCCTATTTCTTAAGTACTGCACAAGTAAAATTAGATATGTCCCTCCATGAGGTATTTCAATATCTAATAAAAGATGTGAGTGTGATGAAGTAGAAGAAGGAAAAGGGTTTATGTAATGAAAGGCAGTACGGAAAAAGAGATAAGGCTTGTGATAATAGCATCATACAAGTTAACCACCTATTTAATTTAGATCAAATGTGTCCTTTCTAGAAATGGTGGTATTCATTGTGGTGTAGTTTAGTATGTGTATATGACTCAGTTTCGTGTTCTTAATTACAAATCTTGCTACTGATTGAATTAGTATATTTGTCTCTTAAGTATTCTTATTCTCTTAGTCATTTGTTTCCCAAATTTTCCACATTCCTTTTCTTTCCCATCATCAGTCTCTCTTGTGCTGCTGTGAATGAGCACATTTGCTGTGGCTAACAATAATAGGCCTATAAAGGGTCTGACCATTTGGAGCTGTCACTGTCTACAATCCATGTGCTGGTGGGAAACTCCTAAGAATGGAGGGGAGAAAAAGGGTGAAAAGGGAGGGGGTCGCATAGGAGCAAAGGGTGAGGGCACCAGATGTAAATAGTTTTCTCATGGATTTGCAGCCTCTCTTGTTATTCCGAGTGCTCATGTCACATTGTTTGTGGTGCTAATTGGCCTCCTGATGTGATGTAGGTATGTCTAGTCCTCTCTAAAGTTGTTGTCAATTCTGTAGCAGCAGTGGAAATGTTTGAAATGGTTGAAGCTTGGGTGAGAGTTGTCATAACTTACAAAGAATGAGGGTTTTTTGCTTTTTCTTCTTAATTCCTAGATTGAGTCAAGTTGGATTCTTTGTGTTACCACTAACAACAAAGCTTCCTCAGGCTTAACTAGACCTTGGTGTGTAGCTTGGCACAGCTACTCACTTCTAGTCAGTGAGTTAGCACAAATGTCACTTAGAGAAAAGTAATGTGGTAAAGAATTGTGACAGTGCATGGGATGCAGACTGTTACTGTTCTGAGACCTGCTGGTTTGGTGGTCCCTAAGCATGGTCTGTGACGTCAAGGTAAGTAGTCCAGGAAGCCATATCTCCTTGATCGAAGATATCAGGTAATTTTCTGTTGTGCATGGTTTGTTTCTTGTTATTCGAAGTTCAGATACTGCTGTGTTGTGTACTACAGAGACAAGAAACAAGTTGATGTGAAAATAGATCACTAAACCTGTTTATTTTGTGTTTAAAAAGCCTATATTAAATAAATACAGTGTTTAAGGATGCCTGGTGTTTTAATATTTTAAATGCTTGGTTTTAAAGCCTTCCTAAAATTCTTAATTTTTAGCATAAGATTGGAGTATAAAAACAGTGTCATGTCTCTATTTTCTCTGTTTTCATTCCTGGCTTGGTCTCTGGTTGTTTGAACTAATGAAATGACATCACAGTAACAGAACCAGTAAATGTCAGTAAAGCCTTAAGCAGAATTATTAGCAACAGTATTTAGCAACAATTTAATACTCCTCACATTTAATGTTTTGCAAAGCAACCTTGGTCTACAGAAATTAATAATTTGCAAGTTCGAACACTGAATCTACTTTGGTGGATGTATTTGCTACCTCCTGTAAAGTAGAAATAATTTCCAACTAAATAGTTATTTCTCTAATTTCGTTTCCATCTATCGATATAAGCCATCTTGGTTCTATAAAGGGATTTTCCTGATACTTTTATTTTCACAGTAGGAAAGGATACTGGAATTACTGTGAGATGAAGCATTGTATATCATGAATTCATGAATGATTGATTCAATGTGTGATTATTCAGCTGCTTTAGTAAGACTTGGAAAAAGAGTATCTCAAATAGCAATTGCATTGACTACATAATTTTGCTAGAGTGGAGGCACAGAAACATGTATCTCCATGGTTCACAAAAAGCACTAAATCTCAGCTTCCTCCCCTGGAAATGTTTCCAAATAAGCCAACTAACCTGCTTTCTGTTGTACATACTGAAATTGACCTTAACTCAAAAGTAGCTTCTGACTTTGTCGGATCAAATGTTGAAGTTGGCCCTGATGTGGTAGTGTTGTTAGTGGGTTGGACCACATGACTTGGAGAGGTCCCTTCCAACCTCCGTCATTCCGCAATTATAATTATTTGGGGCAAACAGTGGAAAACACTGCTCTATCTTGCTGCTTGTAGGGGGAATATTTGACTTAAAGGTAATTAAAAGTCTCAATATGATTATCTCATCTGCAACACCTAGGCCTTCTGATGGTGTGGTAGATATAATAGTTTATGCTTAATAACAAGGTTATATTTTATTCTTAGTACAGAAGAACTTTTCAGAGCATGCTGAGGCTTATGCTTTGAGAAATAGACATCTTGATTCATAAATGATTCCTTTTAGTTTTAAGAGTTGAGAAACTCCTCTTATCTGGTGTGCATGCATTATAGCAGTTTTTCACTGGTGAGATCAAACTCAGCCATATTGGACATTTCTCCACTAATTGCACTACTATAAAGGGAGATTTTGAATCCCAGGCAGTTTTTCTAAATCTAGGTATGTTTGTTTTGTTGCAAAACCATGCTTCGCACTCAGAACACTTACACAGGGAGAGTTTTTGTAGCTATAACCACACAGATGAAAGAAATAATTTGGAAATAGTGTCTTTAAAAAAACTGAGGTCAAATTTTGTTGTGGTTTAAGCCCAGCTGGTAACAAAGCACCAGGAGGTAGCTTGCTCACTCCTCCCCCCTGGTGGGATGGGGAGGAGAAAATATGAAAGAAAAGCTTGTGGGTCAAGAAAAGGATAGGGAGGGATCACTCACCAATTATGGTCACTGGCAAAAACCAAACTCAACTTGGGGGAAAAAAAACCAAACCAAAATCAATTTAATTTGTTATCATTCAAATCAAAACAGGATAATGCGAGGTAAACCCAAATCTTAAAACACTTCCCCCCCACACTCCTCCCTTCTTCCTGGGCTCAACTCCACTCCCGATTTTTCCTATGTCCTCCCCCTCAGCAGCGCAGGGGGACGGGGAATGGGGGTTGGGGTCAGTTCATCACACATTGTCTCTGCCGCTCCTTCCTCCTCAGGGGAAGGACTCCTCTCTCTTCCCCTGCTCCACCGTGAGGTCCCTCCCATGGGAGACAGTTCTCCATGAACTTCTTCAACGTGGGTCCTTCCTGCAGGCTGCAGTCCTTCATGAACTGCTCCAGAGAGGGTCCTTTCTGTGGACTGCAGTCCTTCAGGCACAGACTGCTCCAGTGCAGGCTTTCCCATGGAGTCACAGCCATCTTTGGGGACATCTCCCTGCTCCAGCATGGTGTTCTCCCTGGGCTGCAGGTAGGCATCTGCTCCCCCGCTCCCCTCCATGGGCTGGGGGGGTACAGCCTGCTGTCTCACCACGGGCTGCAGGGGCATCCCCTCCTCCCCTGCTCCTCCTCCCCCTCCTTCCTCACTGACCTCGCTGTCTGCAGAGGGGTTTCTCTCACATCCCACTCCCCTTTCCACTGCAGGTTCCCCTTCTTAAATCTATTCTCCCAGAAGCACTACCACCATTGCTGACGGGCTTGGCTTGGCCTTGGCCAGAGGGGGGGCTGACTTGGAGCCAGGGAAGCTTCTAGCAGCTTCTCACAGGAGCCAACCCTGCAGCCCCTCCCAAACTACCAAAACCTCAGCACACAACCCCATTGCAAATTCACAATCTTAATTTATGCCTTGAAGACCCTTTTTTGACCAGCTTCCCTAAGAGGAAGCAATCAAAAACAAAATTCAGCAGATCTGATTTATCTGCATATGTGCAGGTATGAATGTGTTTCCTTAACTGTCTTGTCCAAAAGTGCTGTTGTGATATTGTAAGTAATGAACAAAGTTTCATTTTGCTATCCTCTAGGCTTTTCATTCAGTTTTAAGATAATTAGAAAAATCTCTAGTAGAACTGTAGATACTCTGGCAAAACAACGAAACTTATAATATTAAAATACAATTTGTATAGCAAGTAACCAGTCAGGGACATATAGAAGTGCCTTTTCCATTCCATTGTTGTTGATGAGCATACCCATATCCCTTGGCAGAACACTTCTCAACTGCATGTCCCCTGCAGCATATCGAGTGTTGCCAAATACAGGTTATTTTGGGGCATGCTGGAAGCAAATGTGAATCTTCGTGTGATTACTGAGAATGTGCCATCAGCTGTCCTCTTCCTGTGTTGGAGGATTCTGGTTGTCAGCAGCTGTGACAGCATTGGTGCTAGGAGGTAACAAATCCTCAAGTAGGTCAGTCTCACTGCTTAAGGTAATATAGCATAATTAACACCAGGTGCCCACCAAAGCTGCTCTATCACTCCCCCCCTCAGCTGGACAGGGGAGAGAAAATAGAATGAAAGGCTCTTGGGTCAAGATAAGGACAGGGAGATATCACTCACCAATTACTGTCATGGGTAAACCAGACTCTACTTGGGGAAAATTAATTTAATTTATTACCAATCACATCAGAGTATGGTAATGAGAAGTAAAACTAAATCTTAAAGCACCTTCCCCCCACCCTTCCCTTCTCCCCAGGCTCAACTCTACTCCTGATTTTCTCTACCTCTTCCTGCCCAGGAGCACAGGGGGACGAGGAATGGGGGTTTTGGTCATTTCATCACACAATGTCTCTGCTGCTCCTTCCTCCTCAGGGGAAGGACTCCTCACTCTTCCCCTGCTCCACTGTGGGGTCCCTCCCATGGGAGACAGTCGTCCATGAAGTTCTCCAACATGAGTCCTTCCCACAGGCTGCAGTTCTTTACAAACTGCTCCAAGCGTGGGTCCCTACCATGGGCTGCAGTCCTTCAGGAAGGGACTGCTCCAGCGTGGGTCTCCCACAGGGTCACAAGTCCTGCCAGCAAACCTGCTCCAGCGTGGGCTCCTCTCTCTATGGGTCCACAGGTTCTGCCAGGAGCCTGCTCCAGCACGGGCTACCCACAGGGTCACAGCCTCCTTCAGGCATCCACCTGTTCTGTCATGGGGTCCTCCCCAGGCTGCAGGTGGATATCTGCTCCACTGTGGACCTCCATGGGCTGCAGGGGGACAGCCTGCCTCACCATGGTCTTCCCCACGGGCTGCAGGGGAATCTCTGCTCTGGCACCTGGAACACCTCCTCCCCCTCCTTCTTCACCGACCTGGGTGTCTGCAGAGTTGTTTCTCTCCCACATTTTCAATCCTTTCTGCCTCTGCAGTTTCTGTTGTGGAGCAACTTTTTCCCCTTTATAAATATGTTATCCCAGAGGCGTTACCACTATCACTGATGGGCTCGGCCTTGGCCAACGATGAGTCCATCTTGGAGCCGGCTGGCATTGGCTCTATTGGACATGGAGGAAGCTTCTAGCAGCTTCTCACAGAAGCTGCCCCTGTAGTCCCCCTGCTACTAAAAGCTTGCCATGCAAACCCAATACAAACTCGTCCACCCAAGACCACTGGAAAGATAGTGCCACTCTTGAAGCTTGTCAGGTTTTCATTAATGAGACAATCCATGCAGCAGAGATTGAACCAAAGCCAGACATTTTAGAGTCAAGGAAAGAAACAAAAGTAACAAGAAGCAGTGAGACATGGTGACAGCATCTGCTTCCAGGAAAAACAAGATGCACTCTGTCATGAGAATGGTCTCTGAATCCTTTGTGTCTTCCTGGTCTTCCCCTCTTGCCCATCCTGGTTCCCCAGTGTGGGAATCCAAGATTAACTAAACTGTCTGTGGTCTGCAGACCTTTCTATTTTGTGCAAAATGTCTGTTTGATTTCAAAAGGTATGCCATCTAGAGATAAATATTTTGCCAGCTGTGTTTATCTTTTATTTCCTCAATCAAGATCATATGGTATTCTTTTTTTTAAATCTTGCTCACTGTAAGGCATGCATTTCTCACCTGTGTAGCAGGCTGTGATTGAATAAGAATCTTGCCAGTAACCACTGACAGTAAAACTTCTTTTATTGTTGTTGTGTATGAAATGATTATGCACATCTGTATATACTTCCCTGATACTTAATAAAAATATTGTGCTTATGGGTATCCTTGTGCAGGCAAAACCTCCTTCACTGAGGATAGTGATGCTGATTGTGTGTACAGTTGCACTTCCATGGCCTGCCTCTGAACCCTTCATCTTCCTGGTCCCTGTTCCAAAAGGAAAAAAACATAACTCACCTCTTGGCCTGAAATTGATCTTGGTTTACAAGACAGATTTTAGTGCTGCAGTATGAGATCTACTTCTGCTTAATGCGCATCTCTACTATGAATAATTTTGATAAATCTAAAGCCTTTTTAGCTAAACATACTTTCTCACTGAATGTGAGTAGATGTTTAAGAGCAAGCATAGATAATCTGGCTTCTTCTTAATATTTCTTCAAATAATTCACTGTTTTACTGTTTTCACTACTTAAAATAGAGGGTGTTTTTCATGGGCTGAAGGCTGCCTGAAATGTCTCTGAAGCAAGCAATTTTTAAGATATTTATTTCCAACCCTTCCTTAAATGAAGAGCATAAGTGTTGTGATTTCCCTGCCTTTTTTTTTTTTTTTTTTTTTAAAACAGACTGGAGAAAGTAAAAACTGCCTGGGGGTTGTTCACTGTCATTCAGTGTACTGAAGTATAACCTTATTTCCTGATTTGTTGTGTGAAAGTTTGCCACTGGTGTTCTGGGTTCATCAATAGCTGTTCAGAGTCTTCCAATAAGCAGTTGAAAGAATGATGAGGATTTGAGGTGAAATGTCTGAAAATTAAAATAAGAAAGATGCTTATTGAGTCAATTGCAGGCCTCACTCATCTAAAACCAGTGGTAAGCTGAAACTGAAATACTTGGAGATGTGAGCAGCAGCCTCCAGGGTGCAGTAAAGTGATCAGAACAGCTGCACTGGAGCAGACCAGCAGTCCATCTGGCAAGCGTTTTCTAGCAGCAGTTGAGTTATACCCCAGGAAGGGTAAGAGCAGGAGGAACACATACAATAGTTCCTCCAAGTACTCTCCCCATATCTTAAGCTGAGTGTTAGGGCTCTTCTGCTCTACTTTTTTGGTTGGAGGAACCTGACAGATGTTGAGCCTCAGTCTGATGTGGTTGATACCATGTGCTAGAGCACATGAGGGTTAAATAAGATTTCATTAGGTATTTTTACCTTGAGGGTAATTTATCACTAGTCATCTAAAGCACCTGTTACTGTTTGTGCAAAACAAGTAGGAAAGTGGTGATGTGAGCTAGTTGAGGTCCTGGTGCGTGGTTACCTTGGGCTCTTCAGAATACCCTTGTCTATTTTCTTTGAGAGTTTGTTGTTCTTTCCTGCAAACTGGACCTGGCAATGTGGATGTGTGGAAGCCTGGTAGGTACCTGCTATTGGAGACTCATCTGTGCTTACAGTTGTAGTTACAGCACACTCTTAGCTGTTCTTTTCCAGTACAGGCTTCAGGTTATCCGACTCAATGTCGGAGTTTCAGGTGACATTAAGGTAACATCGTTTGCAGTGAGTTCATTGTTCTTGTCTGATTCTGTAACTGCTGTCTTCTGTTCAGTGTATAGCTGTGTAAACTCCAAAGCAGAATGACCTGAAATATCCAGGTGGTGGTGTGTATTCCTCCCCCGAAGCACACACATCCCACTTGCTGTATTATCTCCTCTGGATGGTTGGGATTGGATGAGTTCCTTGTACTTGATTTGGAAGTCTGTAAACAGTTCATGATTTGGTAATTTCTCCCTGCCACTGGATTTTATTCTTCTGGGCATTTCAACAGAGGAAGCCTAACAGGTGTCAGGAAATGATGCAAAAGTAATCCCTTTTGGTTTGTTGTTTTTGTGATGATTATGGACCTAGCTATTTCTTTGATCATTTTTCTAGTCTGAATGCTCCGCCTGCAAAGTCTTGACCTTACACCTTTTTCTTTCAGAGGCACAATCACCTGACTGTCCAGCTGTCAGATCCAGCCCTGCACTATCGTATTCTCTGGATTAATTCTGCTTATCTTAGCAGAGCTATTGCAAACTTGCCTTTCTTCTGTTTGGGAGCTTGTGTACAGTGCCTCTGAACAGCTTTCGTAAAGATTAGTTTTTCAGTAGGAGCAAAGCGCTGTGGGAAAGGAAAGAAGCATACAGCCATGGCAGTTTGACAGACTCCCTCCTAAGAACCCAGGTTTCAGAATCTGATTGATTCTTGCTGTCTGTCTTGATCTTTTTAATTGTCTTGAGTACTGCTGTTCTGTATTTCTGAGGCTGGCTAAAGTGATAGAGGCTTTTTTTTCAGGAGGAAACTTGAAAGACTTGAGGCTTTAATATTACTTTTACCTATATTAATTTTTCACCTTGCTATTTACATGCCCTGGTTGTCCTTCTATTGCAAATAAATGAATAGGTTTATGCAGTACGGTGCATTGGAGTCCATTTGGTACGAATGCAGAAGCTGGCACCAGTGACTCCTGAATGAGGAATACTCGGACATGTAACATGTGAAAGTTGGTTATAGCACAATCCTGCTGTGGCAGTCGTGGCTTCAAAGGACATCATTGTTCTGTGGTTGTACTGCTGCTTGTTTCTTACCCCAAACCAAGGAACTTCAATTCCTCCTGCAACAATTTTTATTTTAATCTGTTTTAGGAATTTTTTGAGGACACATTGTCCTGGTTTTGGCTGGGATAAAGTTAATTTTCTTTCTAGCAGCTGGTATAGTGTTATGTTTTGGATTTAGTATGAGAATAATGTTGATAACACACTGATGTTTTCAGTTGTTGCTAAGTAGTGTTTATATACAAAGTCAAGGATTTTTCAGCTTCTCATGTGCAGCCAGCAAGAAGGCTGGAGGGGCACAAGAAGTTGGGAGGGGACACAGCCAGGACAGCTGACCCAAACTGGCCAAAGGGGTATTCCATACCATGTGACGTCATGTCCAGTATATAAACTGGGGGGAGTTGGCCTGGGGGGACAGATTGCTGCTCGGGAAGTAACTGGGCATTGGTCAGTGAGTGGTGAGCAATTGCATTGTGCATCACTTGTTTTTGTACATTTCAATCCTTTTATTACTATTACTGTAATTTTATTATTGTTATTGTTCTCATTACTGTCTTCCTTTCTGTCCTATTAAACTGTTCTTATCTCACCTTTTTGTTTCCCGATTCTCTCCCTGATCCCACTGGGTGGGGGGTAGTGAGCGAGCAGCTGCGTGGTGCTTAGTCACTGGCTGGGGTTAAACCACGACACACATTTATTATGATTTTATGATGGGCTGATTCGCCTTTTTATTGGAAAGAAATGAAATACAGTTCCATTTATAAGTAAATCCTTTGAATGAAGCTACTACCTGTGCTTCTACCTGTGCTCCCCACAACTGAAGTTTTTTTTTCTAGGTACTAGAAATTTGACACATTATGCTCTGCCTGACTCAGCTTCTTAGCTGTTCTGCATGACTCCATGCTCAGTTAGATGACCAATTCTGACCATAGTGACATTTAATTCCTCTGAAGATATGTTCTCCTTTTGTCTTTGTTGAAGGCAAAATTTATCCTTTCCATAGGTCCAGCCACTAATTTTGAATGTGTTCAGTCAAATGCACTGGATGTTTTTGTTTATAATTGTTCTACTTCAGTGAAGGTAGCGTCAATGATCTGATATGCCTTATTAAATGTTCTGCAACTTTGTGAAAAATTTCTAATGTTAATGATGCAGAAGCCTGCTTGCTTCATGTTCTGTTAATTTCTGATGTATTTTTTCTTAACTTTCTTCAGAATTGTGCGCAAGAGGTGTCTAATATAAGAGATTTAATAATACTGCAACTAAAAATGGAGTAGAAATGAAACAACTTTGTAGACAGAATGCTATAAAATAAAAACTAAAGTTGCACAAAAAGCAACGTTTTGTACTATGTACACACACAAAATAATCTACCCCAAAAGTATATATGTAACTTTTACTGTCTTGGAAGTCTTTCAAGTTCTCTGAAATCTTCAAGCTGCTGTTCACACACATGTACAGCTTTTCTTTTTAAAAAACAAAACCATAACTCTGAAAGCAAAATAAATATCCAATACAATAAAATATCAGTTTGTTGTTATCTGGTAGGAATAGAGTGGACTAATTTTTGTACCTTTGTCTTAAACAGAATGTTGGCTTTGAAAGCTCAGGGAAGAAGCAGCAGGGAGAAAAAAGTAACACAGTGGTAAGTACGTGTTTTGTTTTTTTTTCCTCTGGACCAACTGCACAGTCTATTAAAATAGAAATCCTCTTCTTTATTCATATGTTGTAATAACTGCCTCCAAAGCACTTGAATTTTATTCTGCATCATCTCTCAAGTTATTCTGAAGGCAATTTTTTTCAGTTATAAATATCTGTTGAAGAGCCAAGTGAATGATAATATATTTACATGTAATTGTGCGCATACGTAGAATGGCCAATATATGGGAAACTAAGCTGCAGGAAAATAAATATGTTTTAAAGCTCAGTGTCCGTTATTGAATGTTTTGGCTTGTGGAGCTTTAGCATTTTATACTGCTTTTTAAAATTTATTTTTTAAAATTTAAATAATTTTTAGTTCTCGGGAAAGATAAGCATGTTTTTTAAAAACTTGGATAAAAAATGCTTGAAAAAAATGCTTTGAATGCTTATTGGGCCTCTTACTGTCTTTCTTTCTGGTTTGCTGATCTAAAGCCTAGGCGAACATTACATCGAATCATTTCTCTCTTACTGGTGTATTAACATTCTTTAGCTAGAGAGCATACTTAGAATATGAAAAGTATTAAGAAGCCAAATAAAGTTCAATTTTCTGTTCAAAGCTCTATGGAAAAGCAACACATGCTCAGAATCGGCTTTTTTCTTTATTAAATTATGCCAGTGCAGATGGCACTAAGTTGCTTTTGCCTCATATTGTAAGGATTTCTAGAGGCAAGTATTTCTCATTAATAAAAAGAATGACCAATAGAGTATTTTTTGTTCAGAACTCTATGAATTTCCGTGGAGGAGTTGTTATTGCGTACTCCCCCCCTGAAAAAATCCCCAACAACATATGCCAGCAGCTTCCATCTGCTCTAATTTTATTAATAGTGCTGCTCAGATTTTGGAAATGCTAATAAATATTGACACTTCAGTGACTGTAATTTTGCAAGTTACTATAAAATACTACTTTAAACCATACAAAATATTCTGCATATTTTATCTGGCATTGCTACAGGCAGCACATACTTAAGAAGATAGAAGCATGTGCACATGCTTGCATGTTCCAGCCTTTTGTGTAGCCTACGAGGCTGTAGGCTTTGTGTGCTTTGGCATTCTCCACTGAGCTAAGAAACTGTGCTGTTGCCGCACTACCTCAGCTGTGCTTACTGCTCCATAAGGTTTGTGGCTTCCTATGGGCAAATGACTAGCAATGCCTCTTCCCTTCACTTCCTCTTTGCTGGTTCATCTCTTTTGACTATGTTGTTATAACTGGAGGAATTAAGACAGTATCTCTTCCTTTCTGTTTGAATAGATGTTGAGAGTATGTGATACACAGCATTTACTCATACAGTAGATCCAGGCATAATCCCTCAAAGGACTAAACCCAAAGCATAAGCTGTTTAATATGGTTTTATACCTCTTCCAGAGGCTTACCATCTCTTAGTCTGGTTGCTCTGTGTATTTAATTTCCATTGTTTTCTTTGTATAGAAAGTCAGGAACTTGTCCTGTTTGTATCCATGGATCTTTTTCACAGCAACAATGAATGAAAATGGAGTTATTTAATGTAGAAGTCAGTGGATTCTGAAAGCAAAGCAGTTCTAAAGTAGCTTGGTACAGCTACCTGTACGAAAGAGCTGTGATTACTAGCTGTACAGTAGCTATGATTACTTCTACTGCAAGTTTAAAAAAAAAAAAAAAGGTTATGGTGGCTAGTGGGGGATGGAGTTCACTTCAGTATCCTATTGAGATAAATATTTCATGTTCCCAGCTGTGTATTAACAGTGACAAACACGAAAACCCAAACAAATCAGTTCCATAATGTAAAGGAAACCTTTAGCCATTGGAAAACATCAGTGTTGAAATACTGAAATACCAATGTCATGGCTTTTAAAAAAGTTCAATTTTTTTGATTATTCCATGAAGGTTTGAGGGGGTCCTGCAGTTTACTTCAAACTTCAGTTTGTCATAGTAGATATCCTTGAATTTATATGGCTTTTTTTGATTTGGGGAGGAGAAATGGGTGAGACTCAAGCACAGTGGTTTTAAAAATCAATTTATTTCTCTTAATGTTTTCTTAGTAACACTTCAAATACATACCCAAAGAATATGCAATCAAGTCAAATATCAGAAATGAAGCTCGGATCTAATGCTAATCTCAGCAGCATTGTTAATGGTATACAATTAGAGACTGTTCTTCAGATGAAATGTTATAGTGGCACTTACTTGGATAGATTGCCTGTCCAGATAGAAGTTAATTTCTAGGGCTGCCTCAGAAAAAGAGCAAAAGGAAATGTGTGAGAGCTAAGTTGCAACTACCTGGGCTGCAGTTGTGTAGTGGCAGGGGGTGTGTGTGCTACTGTGTAGTTACTATGTAGTGTTAATACAAAAGGTCAAGATAAATATTAAGAAAAGCCAAAATTACAATTGCTTGGGTATCTGAACATTTTTAAATTTATTTTTTACTGAAAACTTAAGCTATATTTTTTCTCACCCTCTTTTTTTTGGCTGAGGATGTTTCTGTAATGTATCTTGCCTTAAATGACAGATCTGTACTCTCATATACCTGTATCTTACTGATGCCTTGGTCTAGGATTATAAGAATATTGAATATTACTGCACTTCAGTTAAAGGCTGTACTTGAAGTAGAATATGTTACTATGTAGGTATTTGCCAAGAGGTTTTTTTCTTCTTTTCTCAGTTTAAAAATAATACTTTTGTTGTTTTGTTTTCACAAAGTCAATCTGGTTTTGTCATTGTTAAGCTTTTGGCGTGGTAAGGCCAAGTACTGACTGCTTTGTTGCATTGCTGCTTTTTTACAGTTACAGAAATGAATAGAAATAAATATTCCAAAGATTTTGTTTTATATGCTTAGGGTGGGTTTTACTTGTCATAATAACTCTTTAGGTTTGTTTTAGTGTTTAGATAAATTTCTAAGCTGGAAAATAACTGTTGCAACAAATATCTGGTTAGATAATCTCTAGTTTCAATAAAGTGGGAGAATGCTGTTATTGAACCAAGAAAAAGCTATTGATACCATCAACACTGTTACAACTAAGTAAAGAGGTTTTATAAAGTAGTTTGATGAAGAACTTCAGATCTTAATTGTGTAAAGGATTTCTGAATATTTTAAGGCAAAACAAAATAGAAATAGTACATTGAAATCTGGTTAGAATTTACTTCATAGAATACAAGAAATTGATAATTTAAGCAAATGTCTCCAGAATTCACACCTGGTGTTGCTCTTCTGCAAGTTACCTGAAATTGTCTTGCTGCCCTGACCCTTGGAGGTGGGTGGGTGTTCTTGTTTGTGTTTTGTTTTGGTTTGTTTGTGGGGTTTAGTTTTTGTTGGGTTTTGTTTGTTTGTTTGTTTTTAATATATATAGTCATTGAGAGCTTGGAAAGTAGTTAACCACAAGAAAAGCTTTGAGTTTTGTTACCAGCTTTTGAGTTTTGTATTTCAGCAAGTTAGGAGTAGAGTATCGCTGGTTTTGCTTATATCCTAGCAGCTGTTGGATCAGTAAAAGCAAAACTGATTTCTGCCCTCTCTGTTCCCTTTATTTTCTCAAAAAAGTGTAGCAAGCATCCTTCATATTTTTGCATGTAACAATGGGTTATTATTTACGGTATTTACTAACATGTTCTTCCTCTTGTTGTTACCATTCACCATTGTTGTTTCATGAGTAGCGCCTTTTATTTCTTTTGTTCTGAATGCTGTATGTGAGCAAATATGGTGTGGTTTTTGGTGTTCCCTGCCTACATGAGGACATGCACCCATGGATGCAGTTGAGCATTGTTTTTATATTGGGAGCAGGGAGGTCAGACTGTAGCTTCACATTAAAATGGTGAAAAGGTTCCAAAATCCCTTTTATTTCCTACTGCTTGTTCTCTGCCCCAGAGTGCAGCACTGTGGTTCATTGATTTGTACTGACC
This sequence comes from Haliaeetus leucocephalus, assembly GCF_000737465.1. Taxonomy (NCBI): domain Eukaryota; kingdom Metazoa; phylum Chordata; class Aves; order Accipitriformes; family Accipitridae; genus Haliaeetus; species Haliaeetus leucocephalus. Next base: position 1,521,002 of record NW_010973158.1, on the reverse strand, counting down.
TGAGTGTTTGCCAGTCTCATTCAGTGAAATGAATGACATAACCAATCCAGTTTTGCAAAATATTTTTTTTCTAGAAGAGACAGGAAGAAATAGCTTGGACGAGAGGGAGGAGGAGGTGAAAATACTTCTAAATTGGCATTGTCACCAAATGAGGCTTCGACACCTCAACCAGAGAATGCCAGTGCCACTTGAAAAGAGGCAGTCTCTTCACATTACGTGCTGTCTTTTCATGTTTCAGCTCCTTGTCAGTGGCCATCAGGTTTGAGGCATACTTTCCTCTCCTACAGAGAACAAGTAAAAGGATTGCAGAGAAACAAACTTCCAAGCTAGGGTTTGCAAGGTGCTTGTTGCTGTCTGTTAAATTAAGACTTTGCCATTCCCGTCCAAGAGATTGGGGATTGGTTTGATATTAGGGGAAACCTGAACAAACCTCTTAGTGCCTGCCCCAGCTTCTTTACATGATTTGCTGGTGAACAGGAGGTATGAAGTAATTTCTTACCTTACTGTTCAGAGTTGAGGATGTTTTGTGTTCCTTGAAGTACTAAGAAGTTTACAGTTTCCCAAAATTCATGAGGACTAGTGCTGTCATTAGCTCTAAGAGATTCATTTAATTGTGCTGTGAGTTTTCACAATATAGTATCTTTCATCAACAAGGCAAATAGCCTGTGTCTTGGTATCTTCTGTGGTGTGTGTTGCTGCTTTAGGAAGAGAAAAACCTTTAACATCTCTAAAGACAGACTGGTTTATGTCTTTATGTCCAGTATAAGAAGCTTCATTTTCTACTGAATTTTTGATGTAGAGGAAGTAAATTCTTTTGTTGATTTTTTTTTAAGTGGATTAAATAAGATTCTTAATAAATAACAATTTTTTTTCATAATTCTTTTTTTCAACAGGAGTATGTTGGGACTTCTATCAGTTGGCCAAATAAGCCTTCTTGTATTTGTCAGATTGCATGTTAAGTTCCGTGCTCCCAACACAATCCTTCCCTTGCCTGTGTTTACATGTCCTCAGCTCCATAATTCTGAACTTGTTTGTAGATAGTGAGTGGGCTAAGAAGAACCTGACCAGATATTTTTGTGCCTAGTTGTTCGTGCCTGTCTGTATAAACATCTGATAGTTGGTTTTGTTTTCAGCTCTGCTGCTGATGTAACTGGTAAACACCCTTTTGAAAGGCTTGATGGGGGGAAAAGTGCTTTCACCAGCTTAGAGCATGAGCAGTCACATCCTGTTAGCATCAGACAGGAAATTTAAGGGACTAATGTTACAGTGAAACTATTGCTTTTAGACCAAATTAACAGAGATAAGGAACAAAATTACTGTGAATTTAAATTCTACTTACAACAAGGCTGAGTTCAGAATTTTCAAAGTAATGTGATACTTGGGGGGCTGTGTGTGTCCGTTTTTTTGTTTGTTTGGGAGGGGGGGTTGTTTTGTTTTGTGATTTTTTTTTTTTTGTAAATGCTCATCAAAACATAGGTAGACATAGTTAAATAAAAATGTCCCATGGAGTTCTGATGGATCTGCAGGTGTTCTTGGGCTGCCAGATACTTGGATGATGGGGGTATGCAGGGAATCATCAAAGAGTTCCAAGGAGGAGTAATGTTTTACTGGATGATGCTATCTCTTCCGGATTGATATTTAGAGTGTATCCAAGCTTGCTGTTGATCTTGCTTTCTTTCATTGGTCATGGTCTTTCAAACCGATGCTTTGCTTTCCTGCTTCTAGTGATTTTATTATACTTGATAAAAATGTTTCACCATTTATAGAATGTATTGGGTGTAGGTGGCAAGGTTTTGGTGGCAGAGGGTGCTGCAGGTACGGTTTCTGTGAGATACTGCCAGAAGCTGCCCCCGTGTCAGATGGAGCCAGTTCCAGCCAGCTCCAAGGTGGACCCGCTAAAGGCCAAAGCTGAGTCAGTCAGCAATATTGGTAGCACCTCCTTGATAACATATTTAAGAAAACATAAAAACCTGCTGCATTGCAGCAGCCAGGAGAGAGGAGTGAGAAAATGGGAGAGAAACAACTCTGCAGACACCCAGGTCGGTGAAGAAGGAG
>NW_010973158.1:1428658-1518473 GCF_000737465.1 Haliaeetus leucocephalus | reverse complement strand
TGAGGAGGAAGGAGCAGCAGAGACAATGTGTGATGAAATGACCAAAACCCCCATTTCCCGTCCCCCTGTGCCACTCAGGCAGAGGAGGCAGAAAAGTTGGGAGTGATAGAGCAGCTTGATGGGTGCCTGGCAGCCGGTCAAGGTCAACTCACCACACAGATAGTCCACTGTTGTTACAGTGTAGATCTGATAGAGTTACAGTCTTTGCTTTGCCCTAGCTTCTCCAGTAATTTTTTTCTGGATACTGATTAGTTACACAGTATTCTCCACTTGTTACTTCACTGGCTTTTAGCAAGTCAACCACTGCTTGTAACAGCAGAGGGCTGCTAGCTGTGATTAAATGAGAGGCTGGTAGTAGATGCTTTGTCTGCTGTTTGATCAGTTGGGTAGGGGAAAACATGTATCTGCAAGTAGAAAACCCTCAATTTCAAAATGGAAGAGTTGATTTTTTAAATTTTTTTTTCATGGATATTGTGGCCTTCTTGAACAAATGCTGTGATACTCTTTGCTCAGTTTGGCCTTGCTTATCGATTCTGAAGGTTTAAAGTGCTCCAAGTCATTCATGGTCTCAAATGGGATAGACTAGGTGAACTGATATCTATCTATCTAGTTATATAGATATAAGACAGAAAAAATAAGATGAAGTTTTGACATAGCTTATATTAAATAATTTGTGTACAGTTTCACAGCAAAACGTCTTTCAGTTGTGAACTCTTATCTCCCTCTCTTTTTGATCTTACTGGTTAAGCACTACTGTTATACCATACTTATATTAACTACCATACTTATATGAGAAAGCACCTAACTTTTCTCACAAATTTGAGACTTCACAGAATAATTAGCCTTCACCACCATTGAACCCCTAGAGGAAAACCTGTCTGTGTAGTTGCTGCTGCCTTCAGGATATAGGCAGGTCAATAGTAACATTTTCCTTTGTCCCATTCTGTGTAGTTATTGTGGAATTTGTTTCCTATTACTGTCACAGTTAATATATGTGAATGAGTGAAGACTATACTTCAATGAAATACACATGTTGGTGTAGTTTAAACTGGCCATTTTTGAGTTTACTACAGAGACTACAGCATCTCTGATCCTTAGGTGTGATCCTCAAATAAGCTTGGAAGAGGAGGTGTGAAATAAATGCTAAAAAGGATTCATGGAGGGGAAAAAAAGTTTATAATTAGCAAACATATCAATGTAAACTAGGTATTTTTTTAACACTGCATTTTTTGGGGTGGTAGATTAAGTCTTCACAAACAGAACACAGCTAATTCTCCCTTATGCCTTCCAACTTTTGAGCCCTTAATGATTACAAAGAAAAGCTTCTGATTATATATAAAGAGGTGTTTTTCCCTTCCTATTCCTTCAAAAAGTAAAAAAAACCCTAACTGTATGAAGATCCTAATTTTTCCTCTGTTGGCTGTGAACACTGAACCTGAGTTAAACTTGTGTCAAGGCTTTAATGGATTAGGGAACAAGGGGGCTTTGTCTGGGGGGTCCCCCCCCCCCCCCATCCTCTGAGTTCTTTAGTAGCTCTGCCTCATAAAAATCTGGAGTTGTTAAGTGGTGCAGAAAAATAAGCCATCTCAGTGTTGTAGATCTGCAAAACAATCTTACATTGTCTGATTTGGTGCCTTCAGATGGTCTGATGTTGTGGCATATTATGAAATGAAGATTTTTCTGCTTGTGAGACTACCCTGTTTTGTGGGAAGGGAAACAATGCTATACTTCGTGTTCCCTTCTACCTTCAGTCTATTTTCCCAAACTACCCATGGAGAAGTTATTATTTTGAGCAATATAAGAAAAGCACATGTTCTGTACAACGTCACATTTTCCTGTCTTTGGTAATTATAACAGTGGACTCTCTTCTGCAGTACATCCTTCCTTTCCTCCAAGTTTTTTTGCTTGGGCAACTGACCACAAGGTAGGTGGATAGACATATGGGGGGCGGGGGGTGTGTGGTGTGTCTGACTGTCTCTCTATAAATATATATTGCAGAAGAGTGGTGGTGTGGAATACTTGCTGCAACTATTCTGCTGCACCCATTTCCTAGTATTGGCAGCCATCTTTGTTGTAGAACACCAGTGCTAAACAATTCCTCATATATGTGTAGAAGTAAAATTGAACAAATGTAAGACAAATTTGAACTAAATCACATTGTGTAGTTTCCTACATTTACTTAAATGTAGCTCTCTTGGTTCATTCTGGTTTTTGAAACATTAAAATTAGATGTATGCTCAAGCTGGTCAAATCAATGGTTTGGGGGGAGGGTTGCTTATTTGATACTTAACTATGAGTTTGACTATTTTGGCTTGAAATGTGAGCTGTGAATTTAGGTACTTTAACTGACATGGTAACTGACTGGAGATAATGACCCAACAGTGTGATGTTGTACAGGCATTTGTTTACTGATCTGTGTTTACAGTGCTGTGGATGCAGGTGATCTTTTAAACCCTCCCACCCCCTGCCCCAAAGCTCAAGATCTCTCTGACAAAATAAAGGAGTAAGTTAGGTATGTGTGTTTTGCATTGTTAGGCCCTATGAGTTTTGTTGCTTCAGAAACTTTTGAGACCTGAGCAAGTAAGACCAGGGGTGAAGAGAACAGCCACTGAAAAAGAGGGGGCAAACAGTGTAACGTATGCACTTTTTGAGGGATCTCAATGAAAAAAGGTATCTTACTTTGTTATGTGTATGAACCATGTAGTGAACTTTTTCATATTCCAGAAACCAAAGCATAATTCTCAGAAGTTGAAATGACTGGACAAAGCCAACTTATTGGTGGCTGCAACTAGTATGATATCGGTGTGTCTTCTCCTGCCAGACTTCTGGTAATCAACTTGCACATACAATCTCTGCTTCCAGTCCTTGTTTCCAAGGCGTATCTTCTTCTGTTTATACTCTGGTTTGAAGAGACTGCTGTTGGTGCTTCTTTCTGAAGTGATGTGTTTTTCCACAGCTCTGCAGATCTCTGAAGTAATAACAAAATCAGAAGACATTTCTTTTAGTTAAAGGCTCTTTCGTTTGTTAGTGTTGGCCATGGAATTCCTCTTGTGTCTTCACATGCAGCCTCTGAGGCTTGGAGAAGGCGTGGGTAGGTCTGACCCAGTGAGCACATCAGCTTCTGTAGCATCTTTGGCATCTGGCTGTGGGTGGCTGGAGGATGTCATGCTGGAGCCTGTTTCTGTGAAAAAAGCAGGAGGAGGTTATGGTGTTTCTTTTGCTGACTTTCCCATTCTGCGGAAATCCTCAGCATGAAATTTGCAGTCTCTAAACTCTTTGCACTGCAATACAGTTAAATATTTTTATTTTTAGATCACTTTGTTTTGTTTTGTTTAAATAACATGGCTGGAGTTTTATGCAACTGTGAAGTGTTCTGATAGATAACCAACATTGTAACAAAATCCTAGCAACATTGAAGCATTGTTAAAAAAGGAAGTCTTCACATCCCACTATTCTAAAGAGTTTTCTTCCATCTTTTTAATGGATGGATGTAGAATCTGACTGTATCTAGCCTGAGTGGTAAGTTGTACTTCTGTTTAGTGAAAACAGTAAAGTACAGCAGTCCCTCAACCTGTTGTCATATAAATTAAACATGCTGTGAAGTACTTGGCAAGCTAGCTACTCATAGAGAAAAATCCAAGTGTGAGACTTTTATTTGTCTTAGTAAGGAAAGGGTTCTTGCAGCCTGTGACTTCATATAGTGCAGTGGCCATGGTATTTTATTTTATCCTTGTATGACTAATATACTGTCTGAAAGTTGAAGTACAGTCTGCTGAATGTGTCAGAAAGACACAGTTTTCTGTCACCAATCCAGAAGTTGAAATATAATTTCTGCAATTCCAAAAAATTTGAAATTTTTAAAAAAGCATATTTTAATTTGGAGCGTTGGCAGTTTGATTGAGAAAATAAATACTTGGTGCTGTTTTGGAAAAGTATGTATTTTTAGACCTATTTTCTGAGGAAATTAAGCTTACATGGTTGTGTTGTCTGTCTGCACATGTTGGTCCTTCCTGAAAAATTGTTGAGTCTGTCATCTGATTTCAACCAAACCTGAAACTTGAGGTGACATTTTGAAGATGATTGTTTCCAAATTTTGTGAAAATGCATTGTTAATTAAAGGAGAGAGGCCTAAACTTGTGCTCTTGCTGAGGAGAGAAGAGGCAGAACATGGCTGGTGTATGCTGTCAGTAATCAGCTAGTCAGTCTTGCACCATTTAGGTTCACTGTCTCCTGCTGAGTAGGAAGTATTGTAGAAGCCAGGGAGAGTAGAGGGGAGTGTTGTAGCAATGATTGAGTTTAAAGGAGGAAAGATACATTTCCATAGCAAGGTGAAATTTCCTTAGTTCCAGTGTGCACAGCAAGATGTGTTGAAGTTTTCCAAACTGAATGGAGTCGCAAAAAGAAGTAACTTCTTTATTTGTGCACTTGGAAATCTTTCCTTTTAAACTGTAGGTAGAACAGTTGGTAGAAACCACACTGGTTCTTTTTGTTGTATTCTGTCTTTAAATGAGGGATTTGAAATTCAGGTGCATGAATTTAATCTTATTCATCACCAAAAAAACCCCAAAATATTCCTATAGCTACATTTTAATGCTCTGTAAAGGGTGGATTTTATTATATTAAGCAAAAATATCATCCCAATAACCTTTGTAAAGATAGGGATAAGCTATGTTGTAAAAGCACAATTGATAGTTCAGAACTGCTGCTTCAAAATTCTCTACCTCTCTGCAATGTAGGGCTGTGTTAGCAGGTGACAAGTTACAGGCTAAATTTTTACTTCATATTCTGGGGTCTGTAGGTCTTTTAACCCCATTTAATGCCCCTACAGATCTGTTGTGTTTAAAAGAAAACAAATACTCTTTCCCCCACCTTTCTCTCATATATATGTGTACACAGACACATATGCAGATATGTATACACTTCTTCCTTTTTTAAGTATTTAGCAGCCAGTGGAAGTTTGAGAAGCTGTCCATGTATTTCTGAAGTTGTCTTTGTTTTTAAATTGATCAATTTCTGTTTTACAGTGCCTGAAAATGACAACAAAGCGGAATTTGTTTGTGCGGCTGGTGCCATGCCGCTGTCTGCGTGGAGAGGAGGAAACAGTCACTACACTTGATTATTCTCACTGCAGCCTGGAACAGGTGCCTAAGGAGATTTTTACTTTTGAAAAGACCTTGGAAGAACTCTATTTAGATGCTAATCAGATTGAAGAGCTTCCAAAGGTATGTTGGCTGGTTTTCCTTTTAGTTACATTTATTAACTCTATTACTTCATCAGCATTGTAGAAGCTAATAGTGTCTAGCTTTCCATTTCAGCTTTTAGGCTGCAGTTTGCCAAATATTTTTAAGTAAATGTTGGTCCGAAAAGAAGCAGCCCTGGTAGAAGGGATGTTTATGCATTCCAGCTTGACTAGTTTGCTGCATGAATTGGGATGAAACTGCTTAAGCAACTGATCCAGCCCAAAATATGTGCATAGCAGAAGAGGCTGACTGATTTATTGTGTGGCAGTGTCTGCTCAAACTGACTACCTGTATTCGACAAATTGTGGTATTACTTTGAATCTCTGATAACACATGAAGATTAGAAGAAGCAAGATTAATGTCTTGTTCAGACCTCTGTGCCCACAAAAGATAGCTGCAATCCAAAGTATCTATTAATTGAAGTCCTGCTTTCTTCTCCAGTACATGACTGAAGAGACTTTCTGAAGTATCCTTAGATTACTTAAGTTCAAAAACTAGAGAGCCGGAATGACACTTTGATTACATCTTTATTATAGAAATCAGTATCTGTTGTTTGTTCTGAAATCTGAAGATAAACTGCATGCTGAATTAGCAGTATGCTAGAGAAAAGAATGAAAATTTTTGCCAGTGAGACTTTTGAGAAGTACAAAGTGATCATTGCAATAGACTTGTTTCCATTACTACGTCCCATATTGGTTGAATTAAAAACTTAAATGAAGGACTTAATATTTGAAATAATTTTGTCACAATTGTGTGCAAATCTACGCTGTCATGCAGGACAACTATGGAATGCTTTGTTAGATTTTTGGAAAGTTTGCTATACCCAATTCAGGTTTTGCTGGTTTGGATGTTTTGACAGATAAATGAAACACATAAGGAAATAAACCAGTTCCGGGATAGTAACTTGACAGTTATCAGAAGCCCTGGATTCCAGTAAAGCTGACTTAAACCAGCTGAGTGCCTTTGAAAATCCAACCTTAAATGCTTCTGAGAAGCCATCAATGAAAATCTGTGTTGGTACATTAAATAAAGCTAATAACATACAAGTTAAAACTAGATATTTTGTCAAAGTTATAGTTTAGAACTTCCACTATTTTATTCTTCTCTCTTCCCAAGCAGATATTTCCTTACTCTGGAGTTAGTCTTTTAGTTAGTCTTTATCAGAGAAGAATAAAATTGAATGCTTCAAAACCAGAATAAAATACCTTTCTTAGCAAAAAAAAAAAGGAGATTTTCTGAACTCTTCTTGCATTAAATTCCAATTTCCCCAATCATAAGAACTAAGCAAACATCTTGCTCCCAAACTCATAATTCTTTAAAAAATTCCTTTTATTAATCTTAAAAGACGAAGAAAGACTTCACTGTAGCGATCGAATGGCTGCATGTCGCCATTTTAGACCAGAAGTGGTTAGTCTACTTTGTCTTCCTTTTCTGTTACATGCCATTTGATTTTATTAGTCAGTTCCTATACGAAATCCAATTTTGATACAGGACTGTCGTGGTTTCAGCCTAGCTGGTAACAAAGCACCACGCATCCACTCGCTCACTCTCCCCCCTGGCCCCTGGCCTTGGTGGGATGAGGAGAAAATACAAAGGCAGGCTCATGGGTTGAGATAAGGACTGGGAGGGATCACTCACCACTTATGGTCACGGGCAAAAGACAGGCTCAACTTGGGGAAAAAACAAAATCAATTTAATTTACTACAAATCAAAACAAAACAAGGATATTAGGAAGTAAAACCAAACCTTTGAACACCTTCCCCCCAACCCTCCCTCCTTCCTGGTTCTCTCCGCCTCCTGCCCCCAGCAGCACAGGGGAACAGGGGGTGGGGGTTGGGGTCTGCTCCCCACAGCTTGTCTCTGCCGCTCCTTCCTCCTCAGGGGGAGGACTCCTCACTTGTCCCCTGCTCCACTGTGGGGTCCCTCCCGCAGGAGACAGTCCTTCACAAACTTCTCCAGCGTGGGTCCTTCCCACAGGCTGCAGTTCTTCATGAACTGCTCCAGCGTGGGTCCTTTCCATGGGCTGCAGTCCTTCAGGCACAGACTGTTCCAGCATGGGCTTTCCCATGGCATCACGGCCATCTTTGGGGACATTCCCCTGCTCCGGCGTGGGCCTCCCTCCCCGGGCTGCAGGTGGGCATCTGCTCCCCCGCTCCCCTCCATGGGCTGGGGGGGGACAGCCTGACGTCTCACCACAGGCTGCAGGGGCATCCCCTCCTCCCCCGCTCCTCCTCCCCCTCCTTCTGCACTGACCTCGCTGTCTGCAGAGGGGTTCCTTTCACATTCCGATCCCCCTACTCACTGCCGGTTCCCCCTCTTAAATCTGCTCTCCCAGAGGCGCTACCGCCATCGCTGATGGGCTCGGCCTTGGCCAGAGGCGGGTCTGGCTCGGAGCCGGGGAAGCTTCTAGCAGCTTCTCACAGGAGCCACCCCTGCGGCCCTCCCCCACTACCAAAAAAGCCCATGCCACACAAACCCATAACAACGAGTAAACTGTGAGGTGGGCAGTCCACCAATTGCCTTGGTCCAGTCTAAGATTAAATTATCCACATGATTAGAAAGACTGCTTAAACGTTTATGTTTTGTTCCTTTTGCTTTTCTTTACTGAACTGCAGGGACCTGTAATAGTGTACACTTGCTTCATGCTAATGTGTTTGTACATTATAGTAAGTCATCCTTATAGGCTTATTTTTGAGAAGCTAAGCATTTTTTTCAGCTTTCAAGTAATTTTGGTCATTATTTTCTACTACCATTTCAATTTTCAAAGCAAAAAAACCCCACATGTAAATTCAAATACTGCAAAGGAAACAAGCAGAGAGATAAGGGAGTAGTGAAGACATAGTAAAAGTGTTTTATTTAATCATTTGACAGAAATTGTAAACTTAAAACTATCCACAGAAGATCTGTAAGGGAGGGCCTGTAATGTTTGAAATGATCCTAGCCTGTTTGGAGCCAGAGATTCAAGCTGTGTATCCCTTTTCCCTAACCCAGGCTTTTAGTCTTTTAATTTTGAAAAAGCCTTCTAATTAAGCCATCTCAGATGAAGGGTGCAGTACTTACTAGGCTGTCTCCAGCTTTCTGAAGCCTGGTTAAGACATTCCCACTCTTCCCCTTTCCTCTTTGCCCCTGGTGGTGTGTTCTTAACCCTGTTTTGCAATCTGCTGCACTTTGTATGCTGCAACACAGCTGGTTTAGGGCTGTCTTGTCAGCCTGATCACTGAAATGGCTTGTCAGTGGGTGTGCTTTTTTTTTTTTAATTGTCTGCAATCTTGTCAGTACTCCGGTATACTTCAAAAATCGTTTCTTACAGTACAGCTCCTTAATTTATTTGACTGGCCAAGGTTGCAATATAAGCAAACTACAGTGGAGAGAAAGCTAGTGGTAGCAAGTGTTGGTGTGTAGTCTCAGTTTCAGAAGTGACTGGGCATTTGAAATGCTTTCATCTTGTGTGCTAAATCACATCTGAAAAGGTACCCTGTTTATCCCAAGTGCCACGATGTGCATTTGAGCTGAAAAGCTCAAACTGTAGCAGTTTTTGTTTTCCCTCCTACTTTGCTGTTAGGAAGAAACTGGAATTCTGCAGTAAAATAGTCCTTAATTATATGACTTCTGGTGTTCACTAACAGTAATGATGATCTACTTAATCACTGAATGTGCAAACTACAAAAAACAACAACAACAAAAGGAACAACTACAAAGTCAACACCATACAAAACTCCCCCACCCACATTTTCCTTTAGGGATCTTGCAGTTCCTTGTGCTGCATTTGCTTTCACCTGACTAATTGGAGAAATTTCTAATGATTCCAAGACTTCAGATTATTGTTTTCAGGATGAATCTGAAGTATATATTCTTGCTTGAAGTACTGAAATAAAGGCACGGCTCCAAAACACACGAGCTCATCAAAGTTCTCCTTCCCATATATCCTGAGTAACTTGTAACTCTTCAAAGCCTTAATGATATCAACTAGTTCTAACAGGTGTACATTTCTGAGGAGTTGGAAACATCAGTAGGCAAGTTAAAGCTCATTCCTTGAATTGTCCATCTTGCTAATTTATGTCTGCTTTTGTTCTGGGGTGGTATATGCAAACGTTACATGAATGGGGCTTCTTCAACGGTCTGTGGTTGAAATAATGGCCTCGTAATTGAGAGAGACCCAAGAAATTTTGATTGAACTAAGCCCCATTGCTGTGATGATGATTGGGATACATTTTTTAGTCATAGGACACTTCCTGGTTTTGTATGATCTTTTCTCAGAATTCCAAATGAAAAGAACAGTAAGTCCAGGTATTTATGAATGATCTTATCCAAAATTGTCAGGAAAGAATATTCATCATAAAATGTTCAGATGAACCTTTTCAACCACTTTCTTACAGATATTTATTTTCTGCTATCTGTATGCTTCCTAGATACCATTTGAGGATTTTTCTTCCATTACACTAATATTACTTGCCCTATTTTGTCAATTTGTAAAGCTTCTGGGTAAGAATCTCAAGGTAACTTGCATATAGAAAGAATCTGGCTCTGAGCTAATATTTGATACAAATTATAATGCATGTATACAGAAGAGATTATATAGTTTTCTATATACTTAGATCAAACTTTCACTAGTTTTCATCACAATCTTGTTAGATTTTTATGTACTTGAGCTAGGAAGCATGGAAGGGAAAAAAAATATTGTAAGATATAACAGAATAAAATTTAAATTTTTAGAGAAGATCAATACCTATTCAAATGCTGTATTCCAGAACTATTTAACTTTAAAAAAAGGCATCTATGAATTTAATTTTTTCTTTGTTTTTGAAGAAACTGTAATTACCTCTGAGGTATCACATGACATGTCTATTATGGAAGATATTTTCCAATTTTTGCAGGACTACGTGTAACTACAGGTCACAATTTCTGAGATACTAGAAGGAATTTGTAGGAAGTGTTAAGTATAGGTGCTGGCTTGTGACTGTTTGCAGTTCTTTGCTTTCCTAAGCATTGTAAACTTAGACAATTTTGAATAAAACTAGTTAAATAAAGTTTTTGTAGTCAAAGAGTCTAGATAGTCTGGCCTTCAAGCTGTGAGGTCAGAAGATTAAAGGGATTAAAACCAAAAGCTATATAGAGGAAACTAAGAGAAAGTCGCATTCACTTTTTTCTTTGTTTCAATAGCAACTTTTTAACTGTCAGTCTCTGCACAAGCTGAGTTTGCCAGACAATGATCTAACCACATTGCCAGCATCCATTGCAAATCTCATTAATCTCAGGGAACTGGATGTCAGCAAGAATGGTAAGTCACTTCACTTATTATATTGGGGTAGCTAAAAGGTAAATCACCATTGACTGTACAAAGATACTAGTGAAAGTATAATTTCTAGAAGCTACACAGCTAGTAAATTTTAAATTACTACTCTAAATCACTGCTTAATGTGAAAGATGCTCTTTTATGGTCTGGTTGTGATATTTAATTGTATCTGTCAAATTGATTGGTTTGTACTTTGAGATTCATTACTGAAAATTTTACATTCTCTCAAAACGCATATGCTCAAACTTACTACTTTTAGTGGCTTTCTCATGTTTCACTATCCTGAAGAGAGTTTGCACAAGAATTCATAAAATTTTTCTGGATTCTGTTGTTGTATTTTGTTGCATATGAAAATTGTTTTCAGTTTATTTTAATGAGCTGTCTGAAAATTGTTGTAGGATTTGCCTGCTTTGCTGTCCTGCTCTGGGGATGGTAACCTCTGTTGCATGGGGAAAAGTGTCTGTGGGCAGTGACTGGTTCACTTGTCTGACTTGTTAAAAATCTATCATTCTGTGTGAGTCAGCCTTTTATAAATCATGAAACATTGTCAGCCAAGTATTGTATACATGGGCTTTTATTAACAGTGCAGCTTTGGCAAGCTGGCAGATGTGTACAACTGTGAGGAAATTGAAATAACTTATATTGTCATCAGGCTTCATTGTGTGGCTTATTTGAGAGAAAAAAAGGTCAGTCTTGCTAACTGATGAGGGTACAATAGTCTCGTCTTACTAATTCAGAGTGAAGTAAGAGGACCTCTCCTTGAAATCATATTTGAAAATAAGAATTACAAAAATATGCCAAGGATTTTATCTTATTAAATTAATTGTTTTATTTGGACAGCTAGCTAATTATGACTCCATGAAGTTAAGTAAGTTCTGCTTTATTAAGAATATTCTAGTTGTTGACAAGTTGGCATTCTCCTTGATTGTCCATTGTAGCCAGTGGACAAGCCAATATACTTAAACTGTTACTTTATTATTTCTGCTTAATGAATACAGCATTTAGTATGATAACTTGACCTGATTGTCACTGCTCTGTTCCTGGTACAAGTAGATTAATAGTCTTTCTTAAAGAACACTGGCCTTAAACTTTCATAGTGACACACAACAGAGAGAGAATCATCTTTTTGTCCTAGACTGAACTGTTGAAAGGATTAACTGTTTCCAACACAAGTTCTCAATGCACTAAACTTAAAAGCAGCAAAAAGACATTTGAGTTCTAGTGCTGGCAAATTCCTTAGCTTATGTGTGTAAATAGGCAGCTGGTCACTAGCAGCTAGAGAGTTACTTGTCTGTCCAAAATGGTGTAACCTCTGGCTAAGCCTTCAGAGAGTTGCTGAAAGAGCACTTGTTCCTCTGAGGCACATAAGGAATTTAAGGAGGCAATAGCTGAACAAAATGCTATTCCATTAAACTGTGAAGCTCTGTTTGCTAGGGGTTGTTTTGTTTTGTTTTTAACACCTTTCAGAGATGACAGGGCGGAAGCTTACTTAACTATTATCGTGCATCTGTTCTCAATCTTATCACAATTCGGATAAATTCTCTGCCTAGTGTTGCATATCAAAAATAGCCCTGAGGTCAAGCGCTTGTTTACTTGGGGTATCTTGTCTCCCACTATTCCTGAAAGCTCTGTAAAACTCAAAAAAACAAAGCGTGGTCCCCGTTGGTCCCTGTTGAGTGAGGTGAGAAATAGTGCTGTTTATTCTGTAATAAATTTGGTATTATTTGAGACTTCAGTTTGTTGGCTTAAGTGCCTTTCCCTTTCTGTTTCCCTGTTGTCGTGGTTTAACCCCAGCCAGCAATTAAGCACCACACAGCTGCTCACTCACTTGCCCCCACTCAGTAGGATGGGGGAGAGAATTGGAAGGAAAAAGGTAAAACTCCTGGGTTGAGACAAGAACAGTTTAATAGAACAGAAAGGAAGGAATTAATAATGATAATAATAACAGCAACAATAAAATGACAATAATAATAATAAAAGGATTGAAATGTACAAAAAAGTGATGCACAGTGCAATTGCTCACCACTGACCGATTGATGCCCAGTTAGTTCCTGAGCAGCGATCTGTCCCCCCAGGCCAACTCCCCCAATTTTATATACTGGACATGACGACACATGGTATGGAATACCCCTTTGGCCAGTTTGGGCCAGCTGTCCTGTCTGTGTCCCCTCCCAACTTCTTGTGCCCCTCCAGCCTTCTTGCTAGCTGAAAAATCCTTGACTTAGTATACACACTACTTAACACACTGATATTTTCAGTTGTTGCTGTCAACGTTCTTCTTATACTAAATCCAGCTACTAGAAAGAAAATTAACTCTGTCCCAGCTGAAACCAGGACACCTATTCACTGTTAAAACCATCGAACATTTTTGTCTTGACAACTGCAAGCCTATTCTCTTCCCTTGTGTCTGCTTTTCTCTTGTTAAGAGTTTACTGCTCAGTTTCCCACTTTGGACAATTGTTCTGATGTGTGTCTATAATAGAACCAAATAGGAGGGGTTTTACTAGTTTTCTAAGACTAGCAAAACTGATCAAAATCTCTGATTTGTCCTTTTTCTTTGTAAGATATTGAAAGAATACAGTGCGAATGCAGTGGACTTTGTGGGAAGCACCTAATTTATCAAAAAAAATAAATTACTGGAGATTAATCGCCAATCTTAGTGCAGGATGATGAGAGATGCCAAATTCTAAAAGAATTGAGTGTGTTTCTCAGAATCCTGTGGTTGTGGCAAGTGAAGTGATAGTTCCTCTATTTTTCTTGTAGTATTGATGTACCATAAGTGTTTTCTTCCAGTGTGGATGGACTTAAATCATGGAGTACAGATGCCCTGGTACATGAAATATGATAGGATTTTCATGTAAGATAGTTGAGCTGTTTGTGGCATAGGCATAATCAAATGTTTATTTATTGACAGTTGTACGGGGGGGACGACACACAAAAAGCCTACCAAAAAAACGCACAACACTGCTCTTCACCCCTAAATCTGTCTTTTTTTTTAATGGTTTATTAACCTTTAGGGGACAATTATTTCCTCGTGGCTCGGGGATGCCAGGCATAGCCAGCATCTAGGACAGTGTGGAAGACTGTCAAGGAAATATTTTTACCTCTTCTTTGAAGAAGGCGAGAGCATTCATGTACGGTGTATGATGGTGTATATAAATGGACATAAGACTTAGCTTTACAGGTTACTAGAATCAAGTGATTTGAAAGGCTGAAGCATGCGATGTGGTGACTGCCAGGGAAATCAGGCTTTCCTGGAAGCCTGGGAAATGGGCTTGAAATCGCTGTGCCTGTGGAGTTAGTATAGTGGGAAACAGTGAGATGGTATATTTTTCCCTGCTTGTACGTGGTGAAAGAAAAAGATTCATTTTTAAAGTTCTATATTATTCAGGCCTTTGGAGGACTAAATAGCAAGACCGGAAGAAACATGGTGTTTTGGAAATAAGGGTATCTTCAATAGTCTCTTAGATATTAGGGAGTGGTTCTCTTTCGCTGCGATCTTACAGTGAATTTAAACATGCCAGTTTGTCAGTCTGTATTGCAAGGAATCTGCATGGAAAAATACACAAACTAAACCCAAGAAAACAAACCCCCTCACCGCCTCAATCCCTGCCTCCAGGCATATCTGCCTATAAAAATTATCTTAAGTAATTTTAAAGAACAGATGCAAATGTAGATCAAATATGTTTTCTTCAGTGTTTTAAAATCATCTGCTGATTTGGCAAACTAGCTTTAGTATGCAGTGTGCCAGAAGTTGGGGAGTTGAAGAACGAGAAATCAGGAGAGTGTATAGTCTTATGTTACCCATCTGGTGCATTTAGGAATATGGTTTTTTCATAGTTAATAGAGAGACAGATCCAAGTTTTATTTTCTGTAGGGAGAAGTAAGAGAGAAAGATCCTGAATACAAAAATAACTTGCTGTAAATTTGCTGTTTCTCTGCTTATACTGGGTGGGGGGAAATGGGGATGAGGCAGGGAAGGGCAGATGGGAGCAGGGGCTTTATATCATCCATGATAGTGAAATAAAAGAAAAGATAATTGATGTGCTGCTGACTCATGAGTCTGTAGCTTTACTATAATATATCATCCTATAGAGCTCATAAATTTATCATAAATGTAGGCAGCTATTCCATTTAAAGTTCTCTATTCAACTGTTTATAGTATTTTTTCTTAATATATTGTCTTATTAAAGACATTGAACAGGATCTGTCTCTGCAGAATAAAATTATCTTTGTGTGCATGAGAGAATGTGAACAGAATGGAATTACAATGCAGCTAAGGTCTTGAATGTGGAATTTGAGCGTATGTATCTGAAATAAGTTCAATACAAATCTCTTCCTTGACTCAAAGAAATTTTTGTAACACAGAAGAGGCATTGTAGAAATAATTACAGGTTTTTTAAGGTGTGGATTTGCATGTAAGGGCAAAATGTACCTTTATTTTTGTAAAGCAATGTGCTTTGAGTGACAGTCATCAGGTATCAACCAAAAGTGACTGGACAGACAACACAGAATTTGCAGCTCAAGGTGGTAGGGGATGGCGGGCGGGGGGGAAGCAAAGCAGCTTCACGTGTTTATCTTACACTTTAGTTTCAGGTTACTCTGAGGACTCAGCAACACTCCAGGCATGAATTAGACATAGTTGAAAACCACCTGAACCGTGGTGATTGTCCAGGACAGTATTTTGACCAAAACTGCTGCCCACAACCTTCCTAGTGTTCTACATATTGCAATTTTACCCTGCCCTTGCATGTTTAGGTTTATGTAAATTAGTGTGTCAGGCATGTCTTCAAGAAGCAGCATTATTGGCTATCCTTCCCCCTGCCCCAAGAAAAGTCATTTAGGAACCTGTCTGGCTACTCACTCCTTCTCCTTTACGTTGTGTAAGGAACAGCTAGAGCAGGCCTAGAGATACCTTACTCTAAATATTGAAGCTTTTCCAAACAGTTTGAGGATGAAGGCTTTGGAAGACTCTTGGGGGCTTGCTGGACCATCCTAGCTGTGCCAGTACATATTTATAATTGCAATTAAAAAAAACCACCACCGCCACCCCCCAAACGCCACTAAACTGTCTTCTTGTTTTCTCTGCCTGCATGAGCTCTGATAATTTAGCAGCACAAGTTGTTGTTGTTGGAGAAAGTGATGAGGAGGCATTATCCATTTAAACAGATCAGGAGGCTAACATACAGAAGAAAATAGGATTCATTACTGTCTGAACCTCACAGAATTGGTGTAAGTTTTTAGCTTGCAGATTAAGGACTTAAAATTTCAAATTTCACAACTGGTCTCAAAACAAAAATTTTAGGAATACTAAACTTGACTCAGACAAGCAGTTTACATCTTAATGCTGCTGCTTTTTCCACATGTGGACACTTATTCTGCAAAAGAGCCTTTTGTCTTCATTGTGAGTAAGTATTTTATTACTATATAAATGTATGTAGTTAAGTACTCACCTCATTAGCAAAATGAGCACAAAATATATTGCCAATACTGTATTTTATTGTAAATCTAATTATATTATAATAGTTGTCACAACCAATAAGACTACATTTTTCTTTAAAACTCATTAGAAAAGCTTAAAAATCTCCTTATGGAAGTATTTCCTGGTTCTTTTTTTTTCTACCTGTTTTTTTAAATGAAAACACCGTTTAACTTGTTCCTGTCAGATTTGTAGCTTGACTGACTTTCTTGCGTTAATCATTACATGGACTGTACAAATGTTATCTATTTTCCCTTACAAAAAACCTCCAAGCAGTCCTCCAAATAAAGATTCAACTTCTATTTTCATTGTGTAAACTTAAGAAAGGGGCACCCAGCATAGTCAAAGCTTACAAGCCTGCAAGTGACCATTATTAAAGGGAGGACAAATGGGAAGGGAAACTTTAAAACTTTCAGAGCATGTAGAATTGGAGAAAAGGACTTTGTAAAGTGAAGATGGCAAGGTGAATCTGCTTACTAAGCTATAAGTAGATAGTTGTCAAGCAAAGTCACTTCAAAGAAAAATCAGGAAATCCAGTGGAGTTTGTTTTCAGAATTCTGTAAACGTTTTGTAAGGGTTTTAGATTAGTGATTTCTTTGACAAAAGCGAAAGTTTTTCTAGGAGTGAACTTTTTTGCGTAAACAAAGTGGAGAGAGTAGAGAACGAAAGGCTACATAAATGTATTAAACATAACATAAACATTAAACATATTGAAATTGGTGTTTTATTAAATCCGTAACAAGTTTAATAATGATAGGTTAAATCCATGACAGATTTATTTTTTGAGTTTTACTACTTGAGAAAGGTAGATTTCTTCCCCAGGTCTCCAAGCTTTTATATTTTTGTCTTTAGTAAGAGACGGACAGAAACCCAGGCTTCTGTAATGCTCATATACAAGGGCAACCAAGTCGCAAGGAATTTTACAATTCTGACACTCTGAGAATGCAAGAGGAGCAACTGATGTGACATGTAACCAGTTTCAAAAGCTTTGGGATATCTGTTTGCAGAACTAGACAAAAGTATATTTGCGGTAGTTGCTCCTTTCTCTTGAAACGATTGATTTTTTAGTATACGTTTTAACTAAATAAGCTAGAGGCTCCTAAACTGCTTGGCAACAGCTAGAGTACTGAGTACCACCTTGTGTGAGGCCAACCTTGTGCCAAGCTGCAACTCCAGCTCTGAGCAGGAAGGTGTTACTGCTGCCCTACAGCCTGGTCAGGCATCTCATGGAAACCTGAGATTCTGGTTGATCTGAAAGCAGCTGCAGCAAGGGATCCTCTAAGAATTTTGGAAAGAGGAATGAATGTTTGAAAGGAAGGGTGGATAGGTCAGCATTGTGGAGTGAATTCATTGGGCTCTAACATACTGCTTGCTTTTAATAATGAAAAGTACTGCTTTTAATTCAGAGGGTATGCAGAAATACCAAATTAAATCAAATTGTGTAAGAATACAGACTGTGACCAATACTTTAGTTTAAGCATTCAGTTTAAAATTTCAGCTTTTGCAAACAGATTTTACATAATCTTTGGGAGAATTGTGGCATGTATTCTTGAGCTCTGAAAATATTTTGGTTGCCTTGTTTGATCCATATTGTCTGCAAGGACAGTTGTAGCAGAGGCCTGAGTGGGAAAAAAAACCAAAAGCTGCTCTTTTTATGGTGGAGCTGCTTTCAGGCAGGACCTAATAGCTGCTTGCCTGGAAGTTGAGACCAGGATGAATAGATGAGTGGAAGGAATAATGTACATAATTAAGATTGCTTTCATATTCATGCAGACTGAGCCTGTATATTTGTGTTCTCTGTACTTGTAAAGGTGCAGGGCAGGTGTACAGCAGGCTATAGTTTCATTTGTTTTGCATCAAGAGGGCTTTTCAGTCTGCCTGTTGTTTGGAGAGAATTATTTTTTTTCTCACGTTCCCCACAAACTGAGGAATCTAGCTGTAAACTCTTTCCTTTGGGGACATCACCCATATGGCTTCCACAGGTCTCTGATTTGTTACTGATTTTCTTTCTCTGTGCTTTTTAGGAATTGACCCAGTTCGGGGGCAGGGGGGGAGTCTGCTTAAAATGTTTCTGTGTGAGAAGAGGTGGAACTTGATTTGGAGGCACCGCCACTGCTGTATAGCAGTAAAGGTTTCAATAACTGAAGTCTGGGCCATACTAGTTTTAGCATTTGATTGTGAAGAAAAATATGACCACGTGGCTAGAATATGAGCAGCAGAGCAAGCCCCCATCTGCAGTAGGGCTGAAACAGGGGTGTCAGCTCTGGCATCTATTGTAGTGAAGGATTCTGCCAGCCACGAATGTGACTTGCACAATTTTCTGTAAATCCAGAATTGCCAGTATCTCTGAGTGAAAAAATCTTATCTGATGGAGGGAAAAAAAGTTGTCCCAGTTTTCTTTCCTGCTCTGTAAGTTATGCTAACCCTGGTGATAGTAAAGGATTGTGCTATGTAGGGGAGGAGATCAGTGTAACTCCAGATGGTGAGTGGGACCCCAATTATACTTAAAACTAACTTAATCCAGTCTGAACAGATAGACATTTGTTTGTATTTGCTCTGACGAGCTGTACCAAAACAATCATTGGTCTCCTGGGAGTTAGAGATCAGGCGAAATTCTTTATTTCAGCTGTGTTATGTGATCCAGAACTGAGGTTGATTACCTTCAGATTTGTGGCCATTGACCCAAAATCCCTGTATGACCTTTTTGGTATGCCCTTTGGGCATGTGCCTCAGCTGGTCTGGGATCATGATTAAACACCACTTTCTAGGTTAGGCTGGTTAGCTGGTGAGTTTTTGGCAAGCGAGTTCTGAATGTTGAATGCTTTCTGCTATTGGCTTACTCCAGACAAGAGTTTTAGATTCCTCTTTTTTATCTTACCACCAAATTTTCCTTAACAATCCTCCATTCCTGTCTGTTGCCTGCCTGCTGCACCCCCCGCCCCCCCCACCTTTTTTTTTAAAAGTGTTGGTTTTGGTAGAAATTGGCCAGTGAGTTTAAAAGTGCCTGAAATTTGGGAAAACAGGAAGGAACAGACAAGTAAATACTAGAAGCTATTACATAAATCTCACTTCTGTGGGAAACTACACTACAAAAACAACTTTGGTCTCAATTCAATTTGGATTTGCTGGATAGAATTAACGATTACCAGCAAATCGCATTTTCTCCTGTTGTGCTTGGCAAATGGTCGTAGTCCGCAGGTGTGATGGTTTGTATTTTTTTGGAAAACAGTAAATGTGTAAATCAGTGACATTGTTGTTGTCATGTAAAACAGGAAACAGCAGGATGAAGAACCTGCCCATATGATGTTTTTCAAGGAAAGTGGGATAGGTCTACAACAGGCTAGATAACCCCGAAGTAATATATTGCACTCTCTTCTATAATCCTTGAGTATCAGTGTATAAAGGAAGCACTAAAAAACCCCAGAGAAAAACAGGATTTAGAAAGGAAGGTGGATCTTAATTTGCAGTGCTCATTTGATCAGGTGCTTATGCAGGGTAGGGTTGGATATCAAATGGATTAATTAGCACAGTGTTACAAAAGGAGTGCGGAAAGATGTGGTCACAAAGACTCTTGAGGTTTGCTGAGCTTCCTTAACAGGGAATAAGATCCAGGACACTAAGGATAGATGGAAAGCAGAGAAACAAGGAAGAGATCCTCTTGTAACGTGCTCTTTACAGCCCTTTGTCCTTCTCTCATATCTTTTTCCAGAGTCTCTCTGCCTTCTTTCTTACTCTTCTTTCTTACTTGCTTTTTTGAATTTGCTTTCTTGGTGGGAAGACTGAAGGAATACTAATCCAACAGTAACTGCATGTTTCTAGCATGCAGGAGGAATACAGCTGAGGAAAAGTGAATGTCTGAAGGTTGTTGTATAGCAGCCAGTTAGCAAATGCAACTTCTTATCACATGGTAGAGAGGAGCAGTCTCCTAATTTTTTACTGTCTTCTGAATGTGTACTACAAAAGTTAGGTATATTTCATGCTGTCATTCCCAGTTTGCTGCTCTTTTGAATGATGGCTGCCATTTATCCACACTGAAGTCTTGAGTGAGGTTGGTAAAGATGGTGTGTATTGTACCAATCCTGGCTCTAAGAAGAAGCAAAATTAGATTCATGGGCTTCTTCATGGTTAGCTTTCTCTTATTAGTTGATTTCCCATTGTTAATTTGTTGTTAAAACTGTTGCTGTCTCTTGCCCAAGGCATAATCAAACAGGAGACTGCTGTAGAGTCTTCTGATCATGTACAAAAGCATGCTGATTTAAGATGTCTGTATTTGGATAGCTAATATTTTATTTGGCTGTTATTTTGAAACTAAGTTTACATTGACATTCTCCTCTCTAGCAGATGTGCTGTGTGTTTTGTTTTCTAGGTTGTTATCACAGATGTAAGTCTTCTGTGCTTCAATGAATTCTTGACACAGGCAGTGGAAACTAATATTAAAAACATGGGGTTTAACGTGTTGAACCAGAGCAATCTTTCATCCAAAGACCAAGACAAGGCCAGTAGTTTTTCTGAAAGATGGTCATACTAAGCTTAGAGAATCTGTCAATATGATTCAAATAGCAAAACTAATGGCACAGAGTGAGTCTGAAATATAACTCTGTCTCCAAGGAAGAGCTTAGCAGTGGTTTACTCTGGTTAATGTAGACACTTACTTTAAGAAGGTAAAGTTATATTATCAGCAATAAAGAGGTCTTGATGTACTTTTTAGACAATAGAAGACCACTTCAAACAAATCATCCATAACTTCATCTGTACAAGTCTCTTATGTGCTAGATTTTTGTTCGTCTGCCATGGCTTGGGATGCATTATCATGTTAGAAGCCTTTCATCTGTATATTTGGATATTCTTGTTCGGTGAAAGAGGCTTCTTGCTACAACTAGAATTCAGATCATGTATATTTAAATTTCTTGGAAATGTGTTTCTCTTAATACAAAGATTATATGACAGCACTGGGTAAGGTACCTTTCTAGTCTTTCTATGGTATTTTTCTAATCTTTATTTAAACCTATCTTTGGACTTGAAAATATCACTGCTGATTTCCAGCAATGAAGCTTCATTTCATTATAACTATTACCTTTTTAGTTTTGATTTTGAAGTGTGAGAGTGATCAAGTGAATTGAATCCATATCCCTGGTTGTCATCTTCTGCTTCAACTCCACTCACAGCCCCAGTAAACTTCCCATGGCTGAAGCCATATATATAAAGCTACATTTTTATTTACACATGTGTGCATATACATGAACATGCGTGGTAGTAAACCAGAAGTG
This sequence comes from Haliaeetus leucocephalus, assembly GCF_000737465.1. NCBI lineage: Eukaryota > Metazoa > Chordata > Aves > Accipitriformes > Accipitridae > Haliaeetus > Haliaeetus leucocephalus. The sequence continues at coordinate 1,497,194 of NW_010973158.1, read as the reverse complement.
TCAGAAATCTTGGTCTATATTGCAGTTGATGGTTCAATTCCTCCTGCTCCCCTCTGCTTCTATATTTTACTGTTCTCAAGTTCAACAAGCTATTTCCCAAGAGGATCTGTGATACTTTCAGGTATTTAAACACCTGGATTAACTGTGTGGCTTAGTGTGCTTTTCCTGCCTTTCATCTCTCAATAAAAGTACAGCACCTGGTATAAGTCAAAACTAATAGTTTCAACCATTTAGTATGACAAACGAGTTCCTGCCAAGAAGGACCTAAAAGTCTACTTTGACAGAAATGGTGTTTCTACTTAAGTTGAATTTATGAAAAAGTCAGCATGGTGACTTTGCCACTTAACATCACCAATTGACTCGGTGTAAAAGTATGTGTTTTGTGACTACTTTTCATGTCAGGTGGTATTGCCATCTCTTAAGTCCTAATATACCAGGTCAATCTTGCTACTGCACAAACAAAGAACCAAACTCCATGTTCGCATCAGAAATTGTGTAATTTCTTATGTAGGTAAAAACATTACTTAGCAGTTCATGCTTCACCATGTTTTTTCTGCTTCAGTATTCTCAGAACAGATACATGGAGAGAGGCATAACCAAGTACCACCTGCCAATCTGAGCGACAAGACACACTGCCCTTGTCTTCCTCTCTGCAGCTGGATTGTAAGAGAGTTAATGTTGCTTGGAGCAGCATGAAATTTCACACTTTCACTAGCCTAAAAGTGAGCATCCACAGAGTACAGTTTCTTCTTAGTGGTCTTATTCCCTGGGTTCAGGCTGCCCTCTCCACACACCTGATAAAGCACTCTAGAAGCAGACACAATTACATGCATTAATTGAAAGACACAGAGCCAAGATTTCTGTCACCTGAAAAAACAGTTGGTTTTAACTTTATTTTACTAGCGTGTGGATTTTTCTTGAAAAAATAGTGTATTCTTAATCCAAGTGGAAGGATTGCAGTATGAATGGTGGTTATACTTAGGACAAGTTTATTTAAAATAAAAACACATGTCCCCACGTATAAGAATAATGTAGTGATACATTGCAAAAGCAACTGCAGTTGTGATAACCATAGTTTTATTTGGTTTTCTGGTATAGTAAAAATTGACGGGGAAGTCTTGGGCAGTAGAGTGATTCAGTAGTGATTTCCTACTGACATGGTGGATACCTATCTTCTGTTTTCAAGGCTTGTTCTGTCAGTTTCTCACAAGTACAAATTGGCAGATGTGAGGGTTGCAAATTCACTCTGGTGTTTCTGGAGATAACCTTGGAAAAAGAGGAGATTCCTTTTTGTTTTAATTTTCAGACATAAGTGTGTCTGCAGTGTTTTTGTCCTTCTCTACAAATAATCTGAAGCTAACAGCAAGCATATGTCACGTTTGGGATACCTATTCAGAACCGTGAATGCTGTAAACATACTTTAAGATTTGAAGCCTTACCATTTCACCTGGATGTCATACAAGCCATGCATTTGACAAACAGATCCTGTTGGAAACTTTGTTCTTTTGTGTGTATGAATGCCTTTAAAAAAATAAAATATTGGGACTGAGGGCCTGATCTTAAGTACGTTACAAAGTACAAGTACTTTAATATTTGGTAATGAGCAGCGGGAATTGATAGTATACTGTGTCTCTATAATGCTGCTTGGTGAGCTGCCTGCTAAGCTGCACTACGAAATGCTTTAGGAATAGAATAGTAAAAGAACTGATATTGAATAGGAGTATTTCTTTAATGAAAACTATCTAAAATGAAAAAAATCAGAGAACCAGTTCACTGGTTGCTAAATGAATTAAAGTTTTTATGGCTAGTGGTTTTATGTGCATCGTTTTTATGCCTGTGATGGAGTCTAATAATTGAAGACTGTTTCCCTACCTCTTCCTGTATCTTGCAGGCATACAGGAGTTTCCAGAAAATATAAAAAACTGTAAAGTCTTGACAATTGTTGAGGCCAGCGTAAATCCAATTTCAAAGTAAGTTTGTAATTTTTTTTGTGTTTTATATTTTGTGCAAACACTGCTGAGTCTTTTAACTTGCCCCAGACATGCGCCAACCCTTGGAGGCAAGGGGCAGAGTTACTTGAGAAGTATCTTCATTAACCTGACTGTGATACAGTATAGCTATGTCATTAAAGTATTTTGCCCAAGTTAATAGGTTATGAGGGCAATCCTGCATTAAACCATGTTGCTTTCTCAGCTTTAAGTCCATCACTTCTCTGTGAACGTAGAGAAATATGCCAAGAGATTTCATTCTTAATAACAATAATTAATTCTACCCTACAGCCTGTACCACTGTTTTTCAGACTTAGCTTATATAAGTAGATTTCCCAGTCAGCTTCTGTAGTGACAAAATTAATTTGCCAGAAGTAGCACTGCCAGAGATACAAACTTTGCGCAACGTAACTCTTCTAGGGAAAAAAAGGTGTTGCGTAGGTTTTAATTTATCTTATTGTCTCTAATGAATGTCTCCTCCACATTAGGTGTCAGGAGATCACAAATACATAGCAAGACTACATTTGTTGTTTGTAGTTCTTATTGCCTGTAGGTATTGTCCTCAGTACTTAAAAATAATTTTGACGCTAATCTTACAGAGAGCAAGTATCTAGTGCAATTTTGTAGAAATTTTGGTACCACCTTGATTTTCAAGTTATCAATATGTAGGACTTCAATGCTATACTGTTGTTTAAGAAAATATGACTTAATGCCCTGAATATAATTGAAACAAAGGCACTACATTATTTTATTTTTATATAGGCTTCCAGATGGATTTTCCCAACTGTTAAACCTAACGCAGCTGTACCTGAATGATGCTTTTCTTGAGTTTTTGCCAGCCAATTTTGGCAGGTAAGTTGCATTTGAAACTTAGTATCTACATTTAGTTTTAAATTTATGCAGAGCAGTTTCTGCTGCTTCTCAAGCAAAGTGTGAACTGGAAGAGGGGAAGAAGTATACATTACAAATCAATTTATGCCACATATTAGTTAAAAAAATAAAGAAAGAAAACCTGAATGTTTATCACCATTTTTTAACTGGGCTTTTGAAGGACAGACAGAATGCTTATGAAAAGCCAAGAAATGAAACTCATGTGCATACTTGCTTCTTCTACAACACAAGTCTGGCAAGTGTGGGAGACTAGTAGTTCTGAAATACGGGTTGTTTATCTTTTAGCAATTGGAGTGAAGCAAATAATGACATCTGTAATCCCACTTGTCCTCTCCTGGATGCACAGATTCTTTCATGCTCCTCTGTAATTCTCAAATGCCTTGTTGTCAGGAATCTTTCTGAAAGACTTCGCATATTTACAGTGTGCTGACTAAGCAAAATTGTTCCGTGTAATAGCTTAAATACAAGAGAAATACTAAACCCCTCCTTCTTTAAAATGGATTAAATCTTCGGAGCAAAAGTGAAAGGGTAATATTGTTAAAAGGAAGACTCCTAGATGAGCATAGTTCATCCCGATCTCCTTATTATGGTGGTTTAGCCATTTCTGCTTTTTTCCCCTGTCTTCTATCTTACTTTATGCTCTTTTTTCCTAAATTATCACTCTCCTGTCCCATACCACGTCCACCAAGCCTCTCATTCAGGAAATACAGCTATTAGTTAACCAGGCGTATTGCTGTGTGAAAGCAATTGCCTTAGGCCATATGGTTATAGTTGGGTCAGCATGGTTCAGAAGAGATTAGAAAAGTCCCCAAATAGGGTGCTGCAGAAGTTTGGCAGATCAGGAGATGTACAATGAAAGATGAGCACAGGTGCAGTCCATTAGTGACCATGAGTTTATTATTCATCTGTCATCATTCTTGTTGGTTTATTCCTCTCTGTCCAGTTATTAGTCACTCCCTGATGAATGATTAAAAGCACCAGATCTGTTACACGCTCAGCTAACAAAAAAAACTGCTTATGATGCAGAAGCATCATCACCATGCTTGTTTCTAGTACACAGAGTTTGTGTTTCAAAAACTCTTATTAAGGTTAAAGAAGAAATATCTGGAAGATGCATAGTCTTTACTTGTTGGCACTTTAATGATTGCCTATACATTTTTTCTGGTCTGTTTTTTAATAGTCTAACCAAATGGCAAGACTTTCTAAGTAAAAAACAGGCACTACAGATGAATTTGAAGACATCAGGTTGACACAGTTCGTCTTATAAGTAGTTAATCTTACACATTGTTTAAAAAAGCCTCATAATTTTTTCTTCATCACTGTCCACTTCTATAATGCTTAATGGTTAGGGAAATGGTGAAGTCATTAATTACTAACAGCTTAAGAATAAATCAGTTACTGAAGGCAACTTGAAAGCCTCCAATGTGTTTCTCTTAATAGCTATGAGGAATTCAGCCTTGTTTTTAAAATATAAATAGTGACTTGCAGCATCCTAGCTTGTAGGTAGGAGAATGAAGCTGAAATTAAGACTTTTCTCATCAGCTCTTTTTAAATGAATTCAAAGTATTCGTATAAGTTTACCTGATTATAATGGTATTGCACAGAATAAATACTACTCTATAGGAAGATAATGTTTAGATCAAATAAATTGGAAAACAAGTAATTGGTAAAATGTCATTTCAAAGTACGGTTCAGACCCTTTTGACATTGATCATTTGTTCTGTAAGTGAACAGGCTGCTCTGCCATCCCACAACTTTACAACTAGGTATAAAGACTTGCTAATGCAAACAGTTTTTTAACTTGTCTTCAGAATATGGGAATACTTTTTTAAAAAACAAACAAAAAAGCTCTGGTAGAACCTTTGGGGATATTTAGAGCATTGTTTGTAATTCCCATAAGGGACAGGCCTTCAGCTTCTTCCAATTTGGTGCATTAATTGTTTTGTATATGGCCATATAGCTATTACTTTTCATTACATGGGAACGCATGAAGTAACTGAGTTCTGTTGTCTGCTCTTACTGGCAACTATAGGCAATAATGCCTCTTAAAAACTAAGCCAATGCCATATTAAATCTAGGAAGGTTTTTATGCTCCATGTGTCAGGGTCTCTGTTCCAGCAGTTCAGGTTAGAAACTTGGTTTCCCACACTAGTTTCTCTCTGACTGTTCATATTCATTTGTTTCACAGTTTAAGTGCTGTCATCTCTCATGAGTGTTGTCCCCTATTCACTCACCTGCTGTTTTTATAGTGTTCTCATATCCCTCTTTTAGTTTGTTAGACTAAACAAAGTTCTGTTTCCCACTGGTATGGCAGGTTTTCGTTTGTGCCTGGTTATATTAGTGTATCTTGGAACAAGTTTCAGTTTGAATTCATCATCCTCTTTTTGACAGAGATTGATGACATATATAGCTATATTTAGAATTCAAATTGAGATATTTTCATGGCTTGTACAGTGTCATGACTATCTTCTTGTTTCTCTTGGAAACGTCTGTGGTTATGCTCTAAAGTTCCCCTAGCCCTTTTTGCAGCTGCCTAGTGTATGACCGACTAATGCACTGGACAGCTCACTTAGAAATGGCTGATGACTCTACAGGGAAATCATGAGTACTTGACTTGGTGCTGTGGCATCTTGTCCCTTCTTGATTTTTCTTGATCAGCCAACTTAAACATTTTTCCTATCCTTTTAAGATTGCAGTTAAAAAATACTGAACAGGATAGTCCCAAAATGGGTCTTTGAGCACCTCTGTCAGTAACATTCAGCCTGATGCTTAAGGAAGAAAGCTTCGTGTAATGCAAACTACTTTTAGTATATCTATGCAGCATATTATTACATTTACCTCCATGCTGTATTCTCACTTTCAAAATCTGTGCTAAAGCTTTGCATACTATTAAGGTCAGGATTATCCAATCTTTTTTCCCCTTCTTTATGAGTGTTACATACTTGCTGTCTTCAGTGGTGTTGTACCAGTCCAGCATGTTAGACTTACTAAAAATCACCAGACTTCCGATTAAAATGTGCCAGTTCCTTTGGAACATTGAGGTGATAATATGTTTTTTATTTTCCTCCACTCTGAAATTCTAATTTGAATGCATTAATATTGGCATGGATCCCAGAGTTAGCCTTTATGCCAGTGCACAGAAATCTAGAATTGCTTATGCTTACCCAAGAAAAGCATATCTGTTGTATCTAAATACATCATGTATATTTACATTTAAATATACAAATATATAAGCAGAGCATTCTAAACTCGAAGCTCACTGCATGCTAATTTTGAGACAGAGCTTTAAAAGGGAAACATTAGTTACTGATGGGTGTTTAAGATCAGCAAGGAGTTTATCTTCAGTGTCATTCTAAAAACTCTGAGTGTTGTCTATAATGGGGTATTGCTTCCAGAGGTTTTTTGCCATTGCAATGAATTTACTTTTAATCTTCTTTCTCAACAATTTGCCAGTAGTATTTGCAGTAGTAGATATTTTTAGTAGTATCTACTTGGGGATAATTTTTTACATAAATGTACAGTGATAATCAAATTGGGGACTTAATTTAGTTACATATATGTAATTTTGCTGAAACTTTTGCAAATGCAACCTGCTATAGGATACATATATTTCAGTCCTCTTGCCTTTATATTTTACTTACAATTTAAAAAAAAAATCTGCATTAGCAAAACTGCAAAGGAGGTGAAAAATAAAGAACATCTCTGTATGAAATATTTTTTAACTTTCCAGAGAATGACTGCTGTTGAACAGCAAGTTTCTAAGTATACCTGCTGTATATTTTTTTTTACACTTTCTACAGATTGTATAGTTAAAGAAATCAGATTTAGGAAGAATCTTGATCTTATCCTGGCAATATGTTCATGTAGAGAGTTTTTATTTAAAAGTTTAGCTACATTTTAAAAGCAGGCTAAGTTGGCTACATTAAATAACAATACTGCAACAATAATTTTGTTGAGACCCTTACATCAGGTATACTTAAAGTTCAATAATGCTTTGTTACACCTTTGTGTTTGTGATGTGTAAATATTTCTGTGGTTATGGGTTTTTCAAGTTGAGAAATGAACTATTTCCGTATGATAAATCTTTGTGACAGAATGGCATAGGAAATTTACATTCTGCCACTATGACTTCTGTTTTTCCTTTAGTATAAGTGCACTAGTTCTCTGCCTGTATTTCTTTTTCCACATTAAACCCCAGTTTTTCAGTTCCATTATAGCAGTTCAGATGCATAGCATGGGTCTTTATACCAGCAATTTAAAGAGCAGCTAGGCTGAGTATTTGATGTGTATTATTACATTAAACTTGAATTAACCCTTCTAGTCATAACGGAAGAAGTGACAACTGCTTCAGTCCAGTATTTCTCATTAGTTACTGCAAGAAAATTACTAATTTAGACACAGCCTGTATCTCCCAGCCAGGAGAGGTTGAAAATGTTTCCCTGGTAGCCTCTGTGTAGCTCTACACATAAGAAATTCAATGTTTGTGTATCCAATTTCTTAGGGTTAGCTGAAGAAAGAGTAGAACGTGAAACAAAGTCACAAAGTTATGAACCATTCTATCACCAAAAGCAGTCTTCAAGTTCACAGAATTAGCCTATTAGAAGTGTAGTACAGTCAGTTCTGGCTAAAGTCAGCAATGTGTGGGTGTGCATGTATATGTGTGTATATACCTATATATATATAGTTTAGCATATGAATGGCGGTTTGCTTCTACTGCATTCAACTGAGAAATTTGACTGCATACATGTGCTGTGAAGAAAAACTGCAAACTGTGTCTCAATTTTCCCTGTCATCAAAGCAAAACCCCAGCTGGTGCCTAATGCAGTGTTTGGTTGGTCTCGGGTTCCGAAGTCCAAGCCCAAAACAACCATTCAAATCTGAGCATGCTTAAACAAACAAGTCTGTTTTGTCACAGATTGGTAACTTAGGATGCAGGTAGGGTAAAAAGGCTAGGAAGCCCTTTCCAGTTATGTCCTAGATTGACAGCAGTGATATTACCATGAACTGGATTTTTATTAGGGTATTCTTTCAGCACGGTTAGAGTGTTGGTTTTTCTTTGAGAAGTTGGGGGGAGGAGGTTCCCCTCCAGCAGTTGCTAACCAGATGGCAAGTACTGCTTGACCTCTGCTCTGTTTCAAGGTGACTGTTCTATTCTTAGGTTATTTGTAGGCACAGCATATTGCTGCTTTCAAATTCATCCAGAAGTGAGCAGATGTCTAGAGGAAAAATAAATACTGTTTTCAGCTTTCTATTTTTACTTTAAGTATAGTTCTTACTACTTAATCAAAATCAAGGTTTTTGTCCTTACAGCATACTCAGTTAAGCACCTTCAGGAAACTCTGGTCTGTTCACTAAACTCCTTTTTGAGTCAGGGAGCTTAATGCCCTATTTTGTGTTGTATGAGGGCTGTTAGTGGGTCATATGTAGAACTCTTGTCTTTACAATCCTGTCTGTATTTGAACCAAACTCAGTTTCTGCATTTCATTTAACAAAGAGATAGTCTTGTCACTGCTGTCCTGATGCAGAAAATTCCACTGGGGGCGGTACCTTGCTTGAATGTCAAGACTGCTTTGACCTTATCTTGGCCAAGCAGTTAATTTGGGGATTTAGAGGTTATTTATCTTGCAACCAAGGATTTCCTGAAAGAAAGGTCAAACTGCCTAACAGAAATATCAAAATGGATTAAGAAGCTGACTAGACAGAGAATGTGGAAGGAAATCCAAGATGAATTTAAAGGTTGTTTTTACCATGTGGAAGACCACAGGTGTTCCTCTGATGAGGCTTTCTTTATGAAATGGTTTGATACGTTGCCAGTATTAGAAATTCAGCATATTAACTTGTGTGGACTGATCCTACCTTTCTTCTGTAACTTCCTGTGTACTTCCATATATGATGATAACATGTACCCTAATGAATCCAATGAAGTGCTTTAAAATCTTTGGGATGAAAGAAAACAAATATGTTCAAACAGGTGCAGAAGAGCAGGCAAGATCTAGTTTGTTTGCTGCTTTACCAAAGCAAACCCCTATGAGTAAGTGAATTTAAGATAGCATGCAGATTTTTGCAGAAAACGTATTTGTATTCTTACAGAAAGAATATTTCAAATTTGTAGATTTTTTTTTTTTAAATTCAGCAATATAAATAAGCTCAGAAATTGCTTTTGTCATGGAATAGAGTATATTGTGATAATTTATTATGCCTTTCTGTTACAGATTAACAAAACTGCAGATACTGGAACTTAGAGAAAACCAGTTAAAAATATTGCCAAAGTAAGTATGGATGACATTTATTTAAGCGACTTTGGAGCATTTTGTCTGTAGTTATACTAATAATGTAGTGCATATTGAGAAGTATATCACAGCTTAAGATGTATAGCTAAGTAACTGGACTAAGTTCTCACAAGGAACTTTCCCTTCCTACTGCTGAAATTTTATCTCCCTTCAGAGTGACTGGTCTGCCTATTTAGCGATTTGCCTATTCAGAGATTTTTTTATTTTTATTTTTTCTGTCCCTGTCCAGCTCTGTGGACGTCTGATCCACCTGTTGAGCTTTTAAGTCAGCATGTGGGCACCTCGGGATGATCATTCTGAGATGTCTGATGCTTCTTGCACGCAGTATTGTACGGCTACCCAGAAGCCTGTCTGGGTGTGGTTCCTGATGGCTGAGTGTCTGAGACTTAGGCATTGGTAGTTAAGATCATTAGCTCTAAATCAAATGTGGAGTTTGAGGTGCTTGCTCAGAGTGACTGAGGCAATGTGATTCCCATGACTTGAATGCTTTCTTTTAATTTCACATACTTCAGGGCTGAGGTAAGTAACAACTTGTTACTGTGTTGCATGGATTCTGTTAAGCCATAGCTTTTCTACAGTGCAACAGGCTTGTTTAACGTAATGGCACCGTGTTCCTCAGACCTGTTTTATGTAATAGTAAAATAGTTCTGGAAATTCTTACAGCATTTGTTTTAACAGTAAATCCAGTTGTACCTCTCTCTTAAAATCTAGCATCTTTCTAAACCCAGCCTTGCAATTCTCACTCATTTCATCAAACAAGCCCAGGGTAATGGTGTTGCAGTTCGTGCTGTTTCTGTGAGCTAGAGCAGTGCTCTGAATTTTCTGACTTGGACCCTGGAGGTCTAAGTGGGTTAGCAGAGGTATGAAAGGTTGGTGAAGAGAGAAATAGAGATCCCAAAGGTGGGGTGTGAATAACCAGCTGTAGAGTCCTGAATATGTTGTGGTGTACTGTAAAAGGGGTCCTCCTCTGGCGACAGAATCTGGTAAAGAGACGTACTGGTTTTGGTGGATGTCAGATGTTTTGGTGGAGAAGAGGAGGAGCTAACAGTTGAATATTCACTCTGTCCAGCTCATATGCTAGCGGAGACTTGTGTGCAGCAGGCTGAAGTGTGAATTGCCAGCCTTTCAAGTACAACAGCCAATTTTCTTAGTGACTGTAGCTAATTATATGCCTAAGACATGACCAAGGGGTATGTCCTGTTCAAATTCCCTTTTTGTGTGCCTGGATGCTGTACACTGGTGTCTGTTGTATAAAGATGCCAGAACTCATATCTGGAATGAAATGTATGGCATCAGGAAGTGTGAATTTAAATCTTCCAAATGTGAAGCCTTGTCATATAAATACTTTCTATTCTCCTTTGCTCTTTCTGCTATCAGTAGTTTTCAGTAGAAAAAAATTAGAGGACATGTAATTTGGGGTAGTAGCTCTGTAAATTAAGTTACTCTTGACTGAGGAAAAAGTAGCTACAATTAAAACTTACAGCTAATACAGATTTTGTTTATAAAATTACTCTGACCTTAATTGTCATAATTAACACTAATAACATAAATTACATGCGATATTTTAAAAAGAGTAGTTTACAGAGTTCTCTTGTAGTGATAAGAGACATTTAAACAAATGCTGTACTGTATTTAAGCCAAACACAACTTCTGTTGAAGTTGCTGGGAATTTTTTTGTTGACTTCAGTGTTTTCAGGGTTTCATCTTTGCTGGAAAACTAAACAGCAGCTGTCATAAAGATGTCCTCTGCAGCACCTCCATAATGATCTACAGTACATGCTGAGCTGCCACCTTTATTATTCTGTTCTGGTACTCCTGTTGTTCAGTTAAGGGAGATTAAAGCTATTAAGACTACTCTTTTTTTTTCTTTTTTTTTAAACACATTAATATACCTTTTGCTACAGTGAGGCACTGGTAATATACATTGTTTATGTATGATATACACGGGGGAGAAATATTCATTGTGGTGTCTATAGTATTTAAGAGGTGAATCTGCCTTTTAGGATAATACAACTGTGCAGCAGTTGACCTGGTCAACAAAGGCGTCCGTGGCCTGGCTTTAATGATTACATTAGAACAGAAGCTGATGTGAAATTTGAACTTCCACAGTTTTCCAAACCGGAGTATCTGTTTTGAAAGGAACATACTATACAGCTTTAAACAGTGTCAAAAATCCAATGGGGTTTTTTTGAAGCTAATAAGAAGTAGCAGTACATGCTAATACTTTTGCTATAGAATACAACTACCTTTTCTTGTTTCCCTGTCACTCTTACCTTTTCAATATTTTCATAATTCCAGTGAATTCTTTTGTATTTGTGATGAGAAATGTATTCAGATAAATTTCTACAAAATCAGTTAGCCCTCTTGCAGAGTTAAACATGCACATAATTTGTAACACTAAAGCGTGACGCACTTGAAAGACTGCTAATCAAAATGGGTAATTAATGCCAACACACTAAATCAACCTTGCTTTGTGCCAAATGCATCATTTTGCTTGGAACTTATCCGTAGTCAGAGACTGCAAAACTGGTAGTATGGTAATGCAAACCAGCTCAGTGAAAATATTTCTACTGAAAGGAAAGCAAAAATACACAGAGGCTGTTTTAGAGGCATTTATCTGATAGGTAGCTGAAAGTTGGGAAAATGGTCCAATGGAAACAAAAAAAAGGTTTTTTGGTTTTGTTTTTTTTTTTAAGTTTCTGTCTGTTGCCTAATTGTCAATAAAAACAGTACACTTTTTAGAAAGAAGCAAGTTATTTGAGAGTGTAATCACGATGATTCAGAGCGCAATCTTGCTCTCTCACACACCTCTTGAATTGTATGCTATCTGAAGTAAGCTGTAGCATTAACCTTAGGGAAGCTGACTATTTACAACATCAGAATCTGAGGCCTAATTTAGACTACTTGATCCCTTAGTGTTGGATTGATTTGACAGCAAGTTCAATAATATGAATTATGAAACAGATTTTTCAGTTTATGGAACAGGTTGTGTAGCGCCATAGCAAAGACAGAAAAAGGTATAGCTTGGTGATCTAGTAGATTTTTGTTTCCAGTCCTGTGTTCCTCTTCCTTTAGCATTGAATTTTCCTGTTATTTTAACATTATTGGAAGCTTTGTTTGCATTTTGTCTGAAGGCATAGTCGCTCTACAAACAGTACAGAAGAGCAAAGAGGTATTAGTCATTGAATAGCTGAAAGGGCTATAGATTAGGCAGGCAGTGGGGAAGGGGAGGAAAATAACTGAGGCCCTGGTCTTGCAAACACATTTGTGTATGTTTTACAGTTGATTGGATGTGTTCGACAGCTTACAGATGTTTTGACAAGGAAAAAAAAGGGCCCAGATCAGTGAAGTTACTTTGTTATACTGTCAGTGTTACATAACATTAATTTTGCAGATACTTGAGAGAGATTTGCAGGTATTTGCTCTGGTTCCAAGTGGTAAGACCAGGACCCTTGATGAAAAACTCTAACAGTATTGTTATTTTATTTTATTTTTAGTAAGACTGAAGATTAAGGCAAGAATGGCAACTTTGGGTTGCCTTAGAGCCATTAAGGATGTAGCAGTGGCAGGATGGGAAGGGAGCACCTAGATCTTGGGTTGGACTGGAGTGGAATTTGTGTATCTAGTGTAATTTGGCAGCGGGGAGGAGAGGAGCTTTATTGCTTGGATTCTGTGAATCTGGTGTGAGCTGTGTAAACGGTTTGGCCTCAGAGTTGACTGATGTACAGGAGGAAGGAAAAAAAAGTCACTCAGACCTTGGAGTGTGTTGGTCTGGGAGATAGATTTGTGTGTGTGTGTGTGTGTGTGTGACTGTGTATTTTCACCAAACCGTTAAAATAAGAAGAGAAGAGTTCATGTTGAACTGAAAGAAAAAATTCCATTCATCTCAAGCCACAGCAAAAAAAGTCTGTCCAGCTTTGTTTCAATTCAGCCTCATCAAAATTAATTCATATTTCTGGTATTACCTGGGTTTTTTTCCTTCACTTTTAAAATCTGTAGTTATTTCTAAGCTGAAAATTCAGTTCAAATAAAAATTAGGCACTGTTGAAATGAAAGGATTATAAAAATGTTAAAATAAGCCTTTTTTTTTTTTTTCAAATAATCATTTAGTGAAACTAATGTATCAAATTCAATCCCACATAGCTGTGATCTCCCTTAATCTACTTTTTGAGGCTGAAGTTTAGTGGAGTTTTGGACTGCTTGCTCTCTCTAGAAGCCCACAGTCTAGCTAACATAGCTTGGAAACAGAAGAAATCTAAAACCTTTTTAAATTAAAGCCATCAGTAAAAGTACAACATGGTGTTGCCCATGAAGTTTTGGAAAGCTGCAGAAGGTTATGCTAGATCCATTAAGTGAGTCTTTAGTGTGCTTCTGCTAGATGCATTGGGGCAAACTTGTTGGCAACATATGGCACTAAAATTGGTATTAGCATGGTCTCATAAAGCTTTGAGAAATTCAGCTTACACAGTATTTCAGAGGGATTTAGATAATTTGTTAGAATTGGAAAATTAATCTTAGCAGTTGGTTTACTGATAATCCTCCTGTTCATTAGCCTCAACAAATGAGGGAAAACGATTCTCAGATTCTTCTGGAAGTAGCCTTTTCATGTATTTTTTTCTTTTTCTTCTTTGAGACAGTGGGAATGTGAGTTAAAGCCTTTCCCCTAAAGCCTGCGTATACCACGTGTGCAGTGCAAAAAATGGCTTCTGCTTTTGTCTTGATCATGTCCTTACCTACTTATGCTAAATTCCTAGTTTGTCCCCAGCATAATTACTATAATGTAGTGAAAATCAAATCTATAGACAAATGTTGAGTGTAATCCTTTTTGGAGAGTATTTCATGAATAATATTAATAACCACATTAACTTACTTTCAATAAATAAGACATTTTTCAATAGAATGTAATTTTTGAACTGCATAATCAGAACAACTGTAATACTTGGTGTACTTGAAGAACAACTGAAGCTTTGAATAGCTGCATAGAGCATCTTGTGCTCATGCAGTTGTTTTTTAAAGGTGTTAGTGTTCATACATATATTCTGATAATATAAAAGACTCTACCATTTAGAAGCTATTATATTTCGTTTTCCCAGAATTTTAGTGTGTATACATAGTTTGTATTTGAAAGTTTTAGATATTATTAATTGTTCTATGGAAATCTATTATTAAATAAATACAGAGAATAATGTCATATGAGGGATTCACAGGCCCTTTGTAAATATTTCTAGGTAGTACTGTAGTTGACTGGAGTACCGATTATGTAGCCCATCATGTGCAGTGGTAGATAATCTCTGTGGGGTCCCCAAAGTAAACTTAAATGGAGCCAAATTTTTGCTAAAACAGAGCTTGAAATACTGGATTTTACTTTATTTCAGTCATTGATTTAATCTTTGCCATAAATTAGCTTAAAGAGTATTTATGTGTCACAAAATCCAATTTAGTAATCTGATTTGTTGTAGGACTAGAGAAAGAATTAGGATTCCAGACCATATCATATGGAAGCAACTTCGTCAGCAGCCTGGAGAGGGAGAAAGGTGCTGTTGGTTACTGTGATTCAACAGCGATCTTTGCTGGTTTAGCTGATCATTAGGCAGAGGAAAACGTGTAGTTAACCAGCCTTGGCTGCTGAGACTTACTGTGACTGTAGGTGAAAAGCTGAAGCGCTCAAAAGAAGAGTAACTTCACTGAATTACTCTTTATCATAAAGATTACTCTGGTGGTCTTTAGTTTTTGTAAAGTGTTTTTGGGGTTGGGTTTTTTTTGGTAAAGTTTTTGTTAGCTAATCTGTAGATGAGTTGCAGTGTATTCTTTGTGTGATAGTCAGCAGTTGGCACAATCATTAATATGTGCCTGGTTGAACAGTGTGTGAAAATTTGACCTTATTTAGATATCAGTCTGGATACAGAACAGTATCATTAGTTAATACTGATTAAAATAATACATTTGTATGAATACAGGAAAATTGGATGTAACTGATGTTTTCTTAAATCTGATTCCTTATTAATCCCCTTCCTGTACAGAACCATGTCCAGACTGACTCAGCTGGAAAGACTGGACTTAGGAAGTAATGAATTCACAGAAGTGGTGAGTTTTGCCTTAGAAACAGAGCTTTGTATCTTTTATAAATCTCTTTATCCTTTAATCCATTTTATCAATATGAAAATGTAAACATCAACTTAAGAGTTCTGCTACTGAGCAAATATTATGTATACCTTATATTACTTTATGGAGCCTGTTATAAAAATTATGTGCATATTCTGATGAATATGAATGTGTTTTTCCTCACTTTGAAAATAACACTCTGTGGTATAGTGTGGTTACTGTATTTGTAAAAAATTAATGGTAATACTTGTTTGAGTTATAATCGTTTGGCTTATAATAAATTCTAAACACTGGTTATCGTGTCTTTAATGTTGCAAGTTCTGCATAATCTCTGCATAATCTGCTTCTTGTTACTCTCTACAAACTATTTAGATCCAAGGGAAACTAATAATTTTAAGTTCGAATATTGTTCAAAACAGTATTTACAGTCGAGGTGCTCAGATTTTTCCTTCAGCATGGATCGACTTGTTTCCTGTTCATAGTCTCACAGACAGCTACATCTTGTATTACAATCACTTAACATCTCTCTGCTTCTACAATTAATTTCCTGGATAAAGAAACTGAAATAGAAGTATAGTGGAACATACTGACCTGCCGTGTAATGAAGTCAAGCCTTTGTGTGCCACATGCAGAGCACAGAGCTGAACACTTGGCTAGTTTTATGGTTTGGCAGATAGGGAAGTGCATTTAAGGAATTGTTCATTAGTATTATTACACTTCTAGCCATTACCATTACTGCCATATTCTCATTATGGGGTAGATATTCTTGTGGGAGCCTTCAACTAATGTACCCAGGCCCATGTTAAGCCATAACAGCAAGGAGATAAGTATAGGCTGCAAAATTACCTGTTTGGGTATATTTTTGGCTGATTGGTTCTGGTTTATCTCTCCCAGCCTTTTAGCTACAAGAGTAAACTACTGGTAACTTACTTCATTAAGATCTTTTGGTAAAAGCACAAAAAGATTTGAAACCGCTTTTTGGATAAAGATCTGCCTGAAAGGTAGTCTTCAGTTAAGATTTTCTTTTAGAAAATGAATTATTGGGAGTCAGGACCGCAATTTATGCAGGAACTTTGTATATTTACAGTATAACAAAAATGAATTCTGCATTTAACTGAACTTGGTTGTAATTGTAAGGTGCAGTAGCACCTGTTTTGTGTTACTTTCTTGGGAGGGAAGTTTAAATAGGAAAGCATATGCAACATGGATGTTTACCAAGAAGTGGTCTTTCCCTGATACATAAGATACTTCCAACAACAAGTTGTAATGGGAGCACAATCCTACACTTCTCTTTATGGATGGAGTGGCTTGCTTCTATCATGCAGATGCACCCTTTGTTGCTAGAAAATTAAAATTTGTTTCCCTTTTCCCCAAAGTCACAAAATCATTGTGCTTTTTGAAAAACAGGTCTTCTGAGTTGATGGAATTTAAGGGTTTTTAGACCTCCTCCATGAACGAGCAAATTATACACATAACATTAATTTATTGTGTGCTCCAGTTAAAAAAAAAATACTTTCTGTAAAAAAAGACCCACACTTTCTGTAAGGATTATTTAGTGCAGTGATCAAGTTCTTAAAACATTTTTGTTTATCTAGTATATGTTGACAGTTCAGAAAGTGAATTATCTGGGTTTTCTTTGATGACCCAGTGAAAAAAGTGTATATAACAGCTATAATAAGATGTTACTTAAAGATGGAATAGATGAATCACTGGAGTTGTTTTTGCCTTTCACTATTTTTTGAATGAAGTTTTTAAAAAACGGCTTCCCTTTACAGCCTGAAGTACTTGAACAACTGAGTGGGTTAAAGGAATTTTGGATGGATGGTAATAGACTAACACTTATTCCAGGGGTAAGTTCTTTGACTGTTTTAAACATACGGTATTTTAATTTACAGTGGTCTTTGCCTTGTCAGCAATCTTATATGTTAAAGTTGCTGTGTAATTTTAATGTTACTTAAAGCCAAAAGGCTAAATGCCACTTAAATGCTTAACTAGTCCACTTAGAAATTGTCATTGATCATGAGAGCTGGGTACACAGCTTTTCTTTCATTGATACTTACATACCTCTCATCTAAAAGTTATGTTCCGATTCAGAAAAGGGGTGAAAATCCTAGATCGAATCCTGGATCAAATTTAGTGTTGACTGGTCCTTCCAGAAAGGGATTATTTTGTGTTAGACAGCAAGCAGGAATTTAGAGGATAAATATCTTGTGTGTGTTTTTACTGGTCACAGCTATAAAGCAAGCAATGCCTGTTCAGGTGCCGTGTATACAGGGAGCATAGGCAGTTCCTGAGAAAATGTTCTCTTGACTTTGTCCGAGTTCCTGACATCTCTCAGAATTACATGAGGTCCAGGCTGACCTGTTATTGCAGTACTTGTGAACCTGTGCTTATGCTGTAGTAAAACTAGTGCATGAGTACTTGAAATTTGGGAAGCAGCTGGTCTGTTTTCAGACTTAAAATCACTAGCTGTCTTCTGACGCAAGGCTTTCTTGCCTGATCAATAGTCTTCTCAATTGTCTTTCCTCACTTCAGCTAATTCTTCCTTGAAGAGTTGAGTGGATGTATTAATCATTTCTACTTTACATTAAAAGTAAAACTGTGTTTGTGAAAGTGACTGCATCTTCCCTGTGAAGATTTTAGTAGAGTAGCATGCACAAATCTTCAAGCTTATTCTTGGTTCATGTGGAAAGGTAATACAAGCTTATATTATGGCTTGTTTCTTCAGTTTAGTACTATTGGGGATTCATTTTTGTTGTTTTTAGCTAAAGTAGGATGCGGTTTTATACAAAATGCAAAAATAAGCATTAAAAGACTTTACTGGAGCCTAATGATGTCCTTATGTTATCTGTCTCTGTCAGAAGTCTGGTCTAAAGCTTCAGTTACTTGATTCACAGTCACTGATCAAACCATTGAATTTGCAGCAGACTGACTTAGAGACCTGCAGAATTAATGTGGTGTGTCTGTGTATGTTGAAAAACATCAACTGTGCATATCTGCACAAATTATGTCATTATAAAGCTTGGATATTTTGCATGAAATTGTGTTCCAGCATTATGAATAGGTTTTCTCTTTTCCTCTGGCATTACACTTGAGAGACTGTTGTCAAATCTGCTGGATTTTTTGGTTTGAACTTGCACTTTCTAGAACACGTTATTTTCTCTTGGTTTTAGTTCATAGGCACTTTGAAACAACTGACCTACTTGGATGTTTCTAAAAACAACATTGAAGTAGTTGAAGAAGGTATTTCAGGTTGTGAAAGCCTACAAGACCTACTGTTATCCAGTAATTCACTTCAGCAACTGCCAGAGTCTATTGGTTTGTATTTTCAGTTAATTCGTGTTCTTAAAAGCTTATAGTTTAGACACAGAACACTTAAAAATAGCCAAATGGCATTTTAGATCTAAGTTTCAATTGATTAGAAGTGCCAGTTTTGGATAAAGCCGTAATGCATAGCTGAATAATAAAATTTATATTTGTTTTGGAGCATTCGTGACTTTATACAGTAGTTTGTGAATGGATGAGAAACTGTTGACTGTAACAGAGTGGTAAAAATAATAATTTTTTTTTCTCTCCCACTTCCCCCTGTCCTGTCCCCACCCCTCTCCCCCACCATGGCTGGTACGCGGTAAGCTGGCAAACGAGTTCTGTAAGCTCGTCTGCTTATTTTGTTAGGTATATAGCACTACAGGCACGCTAGGGAATACAGGTGTACAGAAGATGTGGTTGCTTGTCCATAGGTTTTTTTTTTTCCCCCTTAATTTAGAATTAAAACTAAACTTAATGAACTCAAATGTCCTTTTTTATTTACTTGCTCATTTTAATACAGGTTCCCTGAAGAAGGTAACAACACTTAAAATTGATGAAAACCAGTTAATTTATTTGCCAGACTCCATAGGAGGGTAGGTATTTCACCTGAATAAAAGGTTGAATTGCCTTTCTGCACACTTTTCTGTAACAATGGCTCCTATTTTGAATGTTTTTACACCTACTTGATTTTATTTCTTCTACATGTTAATGCCTTAATAAATTTGAAAGCAAGTGTTTTTGTATCTTACTTCTAGTTTGCAACATGTATGTTCTTTATGTATTATTTAATATCAAAAGACATATGTTCCTCACTTACTAATGCAGCCACCAATCTATAAAAGAAAAATTGAATGTGAAAGAAAACAAGATGTTTAAAAAGGCACTCAGCTGCCTGAAATGGGTTTTTGGCAGTAACATAGCTGTGGCTGTGGTAAATATTGCAAATGATTGAACCACTATCAAAAAAACTCGTAAAGAGTGAATCTGAACACACACATTTATCTCTTTTCTACTGTAAGGAGAATTTTCACGTGTTCATCAGCAGTTTTTTTTAATGTGTAATTTGGTATTCAGCAATTTAAATTAAAACTTGCAAATGATGGCAAAAATAATTGGTTCAGAATTAAGTGCTATACAAATGAAAGGTAGCTGTTCCAATTTCTTTTCTCCTATTATAATTAATGCAGGTTATTTTTTGTTGTCAGAATTTACAAAATACTACTTCACTGCTAGATTTTTAGGTTCACTGTCTCTAACTCTTGAAATTCTTTTCTTGTTCAGAAACTGCACTCAACTCCTGTTTGGCTATGATCTGTCCCATTCTCAATGTTTTCAGTGCCTTGCGCTGTCACATTTTCAATAAGTACACAAATGTTTGATGTTGCTGATCCCCCTGTTTTCACTGGATGCTCTCCTCTGAGGACAGTGTAAAGGAGATTTAAAAAAAAACAAACCAAAAAAACCCAAAAAACCACCAAACCAAAACCAACAACACCAAAAGACCCACAATCAACCAACAAAGAAAAAAACCACCAAAACACATTTTAGGCAATTAGTAAAGGATTTTTCTTGGATTTGAATTCCCTTGGGTTTCAGAGTTTTATTTTTAATTAAATTTGAGATTAATGAATAATTTGTAATTAATAGTGGTATTAACTTCATTTAAACTTAAAGTATTCAATTAATGTTGGATGAATTAACCTGTATAGAGGAGTAATTTTTTTTTTTTTAAGGTTAATATCAGTAGAAGAACTGGACTGTAGTTTCAATGAGATTGAAACATTGCCTTCCTCTATTGGGCAGCTCTCTAATATAAGGACATTTGCTGCAGATCATAACTTTTTAACACAGCTGCCATCAGAGGTATGTATTTAATTACAAAACTGTAAAATGAATTTTTTAATGTATTTTAAAATATATAGTCTGTACAACTTTTGGATAATAAGTTAATAATTCTTGAGTAGATTTTCTTCTCATATGTTTTTAAAGGGGGATGTATACAAATATACAAGTTTTCAAATAATGAAATTCTGAATTTTCTTAAGCAGGAATTAGAAATTTGTTGCTAACGTATTGAAACTAAAAGAAGGTTTAATATGTAAGAATAAATCTAATTATACTCTACAGGCGAAAATAGCTGTAATACCAATTGATTTAAAACAGTAAAAATTTGCATATTTAGAGTTGTTAAGATGATTAATTCTTCGGGTTTTTGTTTTGTTTTTTTTTTCAGATTGGAAACTGGAAGCATGTAACAGTGTTGTTTCTGCATTCTAATAAGCTTGAATTTCTCCCTGAAGAAATGGGTGATATGCAGAAATTAAAAGTCATCAATCTGAGTGACAATAGGTTTGTGAATGCATTTATTCAAGTAGAAGTTGTAAAAAATGCAGTAATAATGTAGAAGTATTGCTATGAATATATTATGGTATCTTTCCTTATCTCATGCACAGCATACTAGCTGACTGAGATGCATGTATTTAATGTATTACTGTTGTATTCTGGATCTTGCAGTTCCATTGTATTAAGCTGTATTTATTTTAATGACGTGGCGCATGGCACGCGCATTGAAGCTCAGCTTCAATACATTCACGATTGTTAGCATATATTTTTCTGGGGAGTTAATTTGGTTATTTTCATAAAACTTTTGATTCTTACTTAAAAGTTAATAGCTTCCTGTATTGCATAAGGAGGACACAAAACAGTATTACAGTATAGTGTAAAACACTTGAGTGTGGTGGGGAAGGGGCAAAAAGAGACTTGTGTTTTATTAGAGCTGGTCATTAAAAACAGACAAAACATTTCTCTTTTGGGAATTGCCAATTGGTAGAATTGAAATATATTGGGAGAGATAAGTCTGATTTATTCCTCCTGTTCTGCCAGTCCAGCTTCTCTGTACTCCATCTGTAGCTTGACTTATCCATTAATGCCAGAGCTTCTGTTATGCGGGGCAGCCCCTTTCCCACACATGTATCTTGGAAAAAAAAAATTTTCAGGTGTAGCACTTTCTTCTTAACTGGCATGCATGTATGTTGAAAGATAAAATGTTGAGGATTCAGATTAATTAATTCAGGTTAATTGTCTTCAAAATTGAATTCAAGTCATTGAACTGAGTTAAATTCAAGTTACATTATCACTCTTTTTTTAAGCAGCTTGCTAAAAAAAATTTCTTGGGCAGAAATGCCGTTTTTTGTTTGTTTGGGGTTTTTTCTTCTTTTTTTTAATTCCAGGTAGAGCTTTGAATCTAAATTAAATGCTGTTGCCTTTCAACGTCAATAGTTATTAATTTAACTATATCTGTAAATGTCCTTTTTAAACATTTTTACAGGCTAATGCAGGATTGTTTCTTAACAGTATTGATAAATGTACTTACATAAATTCTTGTTGTAATTTACAGACTGAAGAATTTGCCATTTACCTTTACAAAACTGCAACAGCTCACTGCTATGTGGCTATCAGACAACCAGGTGAACTTTTTTAGAACTAAAAATAGTCGATTGTTGACTTCATTCCTAATGGAATTGACGAGTACAGAGCCATCTGTTAAATAATGAGACCTGATACTGTGTATATACATCAATACCTCCTTGACATTACTATGTCTGTTCTCCTGAAATAAGCAACACTGAGCCTACCAGTCTTTGGAGACTTTTATACTTCTAGCAAAGTTCTATGCTGTTAGGAAATGCAATTTAACAGATGCTGGGGTGTTTTTATTTTGTTTTTGTTTTTCTTAATTCAGGCTTATTTACACAGGAGAGTTAATCCTTAATAAGCTAGTACTTGAATTTGTAGCTCTTCCACAGCTATACCATTGGGGAAACTTAGCATGCCTTTTTTTGAGCTAGGTTTCTTGCCACACCTTTGAACTCTGACTGTCCAAGTTTCAAGCTATTAAGCAGCAGCTCATGTGCTTCTGGCTTGTATTTTTGAAGTGTATCGAAGCCCTCTGTACTATGCTGATTTCCTGAATGGCATTAAGGTGTACAGGGCTGCCAGAAATCCACTAGCCTCAGATGTAGTATAATGAAAGCACCTTTACTAATATAGTAATTTTAAGAATCCCCTGCCCTTTTTTGTAAGGGGTGAGGGATATTCAATCTGGTGTCAATACAACCTTTTTCTCTTTATATGACTGTTTGCAGCTTTAAATGGCCAAATAATGTGTGTATTCCACGTAACCTGCTTTGGGATAGTAATAAGTCCTAGCAAGAAACTGGTTTATTTTCTGAATATCCAGTGTTTGCTTTTCTCTTAAAGCTATTACTGAGTTTCAGTTCTCAGTCAAAGCCAGTCATCAGTCAAAGACAGATATGTTAGTAACTTCATTTTGTGAAAATTATTCAGAGAAGAAACAGTTTAATACAAGGCAGAGTAGTCTTCAAAGTAATAGGACAGGCATGCTCTGTGATATGTAGATCATATTTACTTTTTTATATATATTCTCACAACATATTCTTCTTTCATTTGCTTCCTAGTCTAAACCACTTATCCCTCTTCAAAAAGAAGCTGACCCTGACACACAGAAAACAGTGCTTACCAATTACATGTTCCCTCAGCAGCCAAGGACGGAGGATGGTAAGAATTTCTGAAATACCCTGTCAGAATGCTCACTTTTGAAAATAATGAGAAGACTGTCCAGCTAATATGATTTTCACTAGATAATACTTAAATGCAAGTTTGAAGTAAACTTGTAAGTGATGAAGAGTTACATCTGAAGGATGAGATCAGTAACTTAATGTGATCTATGTATTAGTAAATTGTAGGTGAAACTGCTTCAGTGAGCAAGGTGTGGAATGGACTTGTGGGATCACGT
The DNA here is from genome assembly GCF_000737465.1 of Haliaeetus leucocephalus. Taxonomy (NCBI): domain Eukaryota; kingdom Metazoa; phylum Chordata; class Aves; order Accipitriformes; family Accipitridae; genus Haliaeetus; species Haliaeetus leucocephalus. The sequence goes on along the minus strand of NW_010973158.1, from coordinate 1,473,798 downwards.
TCCGTGATGGTTGCCACTTCCCAGTGTGACACCCTATTTAATTCAGATGGAGCTTAATGGTTTGGGGTGAAATTCTCCTTAGCAGGTGTCTGCTTCAGAATAACTATTTTAACAGAACGTTAGACAAAATGTTTGTTCCGTTACCAAGTACATGTTTTTGGAAATAGCATTGTGTTTTATTTTAAAAGGAAAAAAAAAAATCCAGAAAAAAAGTGTATTACTCACATTTAGTTTGAACTGTTTTATAAAAGGTTAGGCCCAAAATATTAAGACCTTACCAGAAAGTTATTTCTGCACGCTTGTGAAATAGTAAGGGAAACAAGTAACATTCCATGAGTAACCCCATCAGGAGTTAGGGAAAGAGAGTTAAATTTCTTTATTTCTCCGCTTTCTTTCATCTGCAGACAAAAGAAGAAAGCTTGTGCTGCTTTAACAGAAATGGAGAGGGGGCACATATCAATAGAAATAAATGAAAACTGGCAAGTGGCAACATTTGCTGTTCCATGGCACAAGTGTCTAGTACACTGAGAGAGGAGTAATCAAAAAATATCAGCAAAACCAGTAAATTGTGCATCACTTTTAGTGCCTTCTAATGCAAATAATACATCTGCAATACCTCTGATAGAACATGAGAATTATAAAATCATTTGGAGATTCAGTGAAGTGCAAGATTGTTCCTGAAAACATTCTCTGCATTTGAACAATTTTTACCTGTGTGCTGGGGTTTCTTTCTGTAGGAAAGGAAAGGACTGCTTATTTGGCTTAAGTTGACAGAATACCTGCCTCTGAGGTGGTCATTCCAAACAGGTTTAAAATTCAATAGACTTCTTCTTAAAAATTTAAATTTTTAAAAATTCCTTATGAAGTTCTTTTTTTTTGGTCAGGAACAGTTTCAGTGATAGTGAAGTCTATTAGAGTATTTTCAGATGTGTTAAAATTTTACATTTACCTAATGAACGCAGAGTAACAAATACTCCAGTGCATTTGTTGAGCCCTATTATTAAGTATTTTTCTACTTCAGGTAGAGAAGAATTTAATATGAACAGTGCTAGTGAAGGATATACATTTGCTGGGATGGTGGTGGCAGATTTACTAGATGCATTGGCATGCTAAAGTAGAACCTGGCTGATGTAACACAAGGCATGGAGACATGCTAGAGTAAGAGACAGTGGGTACTCAAAAGATTTTTTTATCTCTTGTAATATTAAGCAAGAAATACTTTGTAAAGCTCTTGTCATTTGTATAACTACTGCAAAATCATGTGTTTACCATAAGTTTTAGATGCTTTAGGTTTTTTTCAGGATTAGTAATAATGCAGGATTTTGTCACTAAGTCATTCTTATTCTTCATTTTTAAATTTTCATTAAATGAAATCAGGTAAATGCTCTTATACATGCTTAATGAGACCACCTCACTGAAGTCAGGCTATATAAATCTATATAGGTATAATTTACCTTTATATGTATATATACATGCACATACACAAATACATATTTTCATATTTATACATATATATGAATAACAATAATTTGCAGCAGAGGGTTCTGCTGAAAATTTTCAAGTGTATTAAGACTAGTGTACAGCTGTGTATATGAATTTTTTTTACTACACAGCCAAGTTCATAAAGCAGTGGCAGTGCACCAAGTCTTCAATTAATGGTGCTGCTGGTCTCTTGTCTTAAGAATGCATACAAAAGCACACCAACCCCATCGAAGAGAAAGAAAAAGAGGATTTTTATTTCACATAATGTATCCTATTCTTACGAGAGTCGCTTTTGGTTTTTTAGTTATGTTCATATCTGATAATGAAAGTTTCAATCCATCTCTGTGGGAGGAACAGCGGAAACAGCGTGCTCAAGTGGCATTTGAGTGTGATGAAGACAAAGATGAGAGAGAGGCACCGCCTCGGGTTAGTATTGAATTTATTTTTGAATACTTGCTGCATCCCTCCCTCTTATCCCCGCCTTGAAGCCTACCCTTTTTCCTTACTGTAGCTGTGGATTGCACTCTGCTGAAGAAAATGAGTCTTCAGTGATTACTTAAGAGTATCTAACAGGATGAAACACCATATTTTGGGGGGGTTTGGGGTTTGGTTTTTTTGGCCAGATCCTTTAAAGTGGATCACAAGGGAAAAGCTCTCAGCTGATGTAAGGCAGTGTAGGGCATAACTAGGAGACTGCCTGACTGGTGGTGCTGTGGAGAAGGATAGTGGGGAAACAATGATTAATCCTGATTTTTCTTTAAGTATATTACAGTTGTCATAATTCATCCTGCTTGCAATCAGTGGACACATTTGGTTGGGGGAAAGTGCTTCATAATCGTGCTGGGTTTTGTACACTTAAGCAGTGCAGGTACACTCGAACAGCAAAGTGGAGGTCCTAGATTGTTCATTGTTTTGTCCTAATTAATTTTCTGTTTTAAAGGTGATGTTTTAATTATAGCATTTAATTAAATGTGGAACATTATCACTTGATACAGGAAGGCAACCTGAAGAGATATCCAACTCCATATCCTGATGAACTGAAGAATATGGTTAAAACAGTCCAGACAATTGTACATAGGCTAAAGGATGAAGAACCTACTGAAGATATTGCCAAGGAGTCAAAACGAGAAGGCCAGACAGTTTCTGTAAAAGATGTGGGGGTAAAGGTTAGAGATAATATTCTCTTCTGACTTTTCAAGAACTTCCAAAGATCTAGAGTGTCACTGATTCCTTTAAATTCTCTTCTTCCCCATTAATGCTTTAGCAAGAAAAATTGTCAGATTAAAGAACAGAACTTAACCTCTTCGCCATCTAAAGAAGTCTGTAATAAATGTCTAGTTTGCAGTAGCAATTTTTCTCTGATACTAAAACCAAGGAAAGTGACTTGATTCTCAGGCAAATACAAACTATGGATACGTTAAGGAGCTGGCTTCTTCAGTTTCTGAGGATGGCATCTTTGTCATCCTCTGATCCTTTTTTATATGGCAGACTTCACAATGAAATTCAGTATAATCCCTAAGGATCTTTCTGCTGCCCTCATGACTGGAGGTTTTACATGATAAGCTGGGAAGGCAATCATAGCAAGTTGGTACCGGAGTCAGGAGTTTCTAACAGGTTGATGTAGCGTAATAGGCGGTAGGATTATTGTTTGGTACTGACATGTCTCGTTGTAGATATTCTTGGCCATTTTTTTAATTTAACTGGAAACTTAATGGTACAAATTGACCCCAGTAAGGAGGAGAATCAAACTGTTTGACAAAGGGTAGGGACTGTACCTCAGTAATCTGCAGAGATTTCTCTGCAGTTCATACCTGGTGCATTTCATACTTTGTGATTTCAAAGCTCAGATTTTCCATTCCATAGTTTCCCAAAATATATAATGTTAACTCTAAGTATCATATGTTACTGAAAACCTTTCAGGATGTTTTTTCTGCTAATGTTCCTAATCCTGTAGACTTCAGAAATTGCTTCAATAAAGAACAGAGCAGATGAGAGAAAGCAATATTCAGCAGGAAGTTCTGTGCAAAGGCCTACTGAACCAGAAGCCGAGCACAGCACTGCAAATTCACAGATGACTGCACTTGTTAAAACCTTGCAGAACACAAAACCAGTTGTCAACCATGAAGACACGCTCGAGGTATGGCATTGCAATGAACATCATAGCAGTCAAAGAATTGTGCTGGTATTGTATCAAATTTGTTACTCTGGGAGATGAAAATTTATGTTGACAATAGCAGAAAATTGCCATCCATAAGTGCTGTAAATACAGATGGTTTGCAATGCAATATTTTTCTCACTTCAGATTATATTAAGTAAAAGTTGAAATAGCTAATAAAAAGTTCATAATGAAAGATACGTGCATTTAAAGAGGAATAAAGCAAACTCGATTAAAAGTTGACCTAAGTATCAAAATGTGAAAAGACTCAGAATTTTCCAGGTTTTGCCTGATTGTCAGTTCTTTGTTAAATAATTGATTTTAATTGTCACTGAAATGACAAAATATCTGATAGTGGGAGCAATCAAAAACTTGTATATCCAAGTGACTATGCACATTCATTTCAAAAGAAAAGTGAAATGTGGGTTTAAAAATGTGTATTCCTCTGTTTATTAGTGAGCTGTCATGAATGACTTGGATTGTATTTACCTCTTGAGTCAGAGATTTTAAACTTCTGAATTCTTTGTACATCTCTCTGACAAATACCATGTATCCGTTTATTTAGAATGTTTCAGACTTAGGCCAAATTTTGGAACTTGTCACTTAATCTGTTGCCAGTCACAACCTCTAAAATGCTTTTTTCATAGTTTCAGATGCAGATTATTTTTACCTGTGTTGTGTAAGCCATGGAACATGCATATATCATACTTTTGCTGAAGAGCCTTTGTGACAAGCAGTTGTGGCTGTTGCTGGCTATTTCCCCACTAGCATGTTCCTGCTTCTACACTCTTTCTGAAAATATTGGTTTTGACATTTTTCTTTAATTTAAAAACATTATTTCAGAAAATCATATTAGTTGACTAATGATAGTGACAACAGTTCTTTGTAGCTGGCTGTATGCCAGTAAGTCAATGAGGTAGCAGTGTGTAGTGATCAGGCATAGTGAATTCCTTACTTTCATGTAATAACCTGCTGGTAACTCTGTTGCAGTTGAATCCAGTTACCTAAACTTCGCACCTGCATAAGTTTTTCATTTCAACATTGATTACACTTGTTGTATGTCACATCCAAGAGGAAAGGTAATGTGGTAGAGGCAGTGAAGATGTGGTCTGTTCCGACTGCAGAGAAAAACAGATGGATTTTTATTTTTTATTTTTAGTGAAGACTTATCATAGCTTCTTTGCTACATCTCAGTCAGGTTTGTCCTCCCTGCAGTCCAAAGAACTGGCCAGGTAGTTAGGATCATGGGAAGAGTGGTGCTCTGGGAATAGTGGTGCTCCAGTAGGTTCCACACATTAAGTTTCTGAAACTTGTTAGAAAAAGTGAACATTGACAGACTATTTTTGCAATCTGCAACATGGATTTTGTAGCATTTGTAACAGGAAGTGTGTTTACTAGAAAGAAATTTCCACTTTAGGGAAGGAAGGGGGTTTTTTCCTTCAAAATATTACTGGAAACAATCGTTTTTTGAAGATGATAGGAATATAGGGCTGGCAATAAGATACTGAATCAGTCGCGTGGCTGCCCTTGCAGCAGCTTTGTCAGTTAATCTCTTTCGTAAGTGCACTGAGCTCCATCTTATGGTTAGTAACTAGTGATTTCTAGCTTAAATGTATTCAGCATCACTTTACTCATCTGCCATTGTTCTTGAAGTTAAGTACCTTCTCCTCCTTTTGAAATTTACCCCCCGTGTAAATTTAAAGATATAAACCCAAGCTACTCTTGCTCTTTTTTTGCTAGACTAGGCAAACCAAGCTCATTCAGTCTCTTCTCACAGCATAGCTCTACATTCCCAAGATTGTCTTGGTCATGCTACTCTATAGCTGTTTCAGTTTGAGCTCTTTTCTGCAAAACCAATACCCAGCTAGTTAGTCTGGGGTATTTGCTGGTTCAGTGATAACCTTCTGACTTGAACTCAACTGGAGGTTCTCTCCAATGTTGGAACAGAGGCTGCATCTGCTTGCTCCAAGTAGGTTTTTGCAGCTGAAGTTACCGGTTTGAGTGTCATTCCCATGGAGTTAATCAGTGACAATGCAAGTCTGCATGTGCTGCTTCTTAAAGATAATTCAGTAGCAATTGTTACTAAATTCAGTTGGCTTGCACTACAAATGCACTACGCAATTCTGATGTTATGCTTATGTTATGTTGCTTGGGGTTTTTTTTCCCCTTTATTGTTCAGTGGGTGACAGTTTAGATGGCATTAACTTAACCTTTAAACAGTTCTTTAAAATGCACAGCATAAAGGTGCTTTTCCTTTAACAGGAGTCAGAAGAACTCTCCTCTGATGAAGAGATGAAAATGGCAGAAATGCGACCACCGCTGATAGAAACCTCCATAAACCAACCAAAAGTGGTAGCTCTTAGCAATAACAAAAAAGGTTAGATACCCAAAAAAGCAATAGAAGTTGTTGTGTAATTCTGATAATTTCTTGATTCAAAGTGGCTAGTTTTTCCAATTAAATTACGTGAAAGTAGATTTAAGTTTTATGTTTTAAAAGAAAGATGATCAATTCTCTAGTTAAGCAATGAAAGCAGAAAAAAAAATCTGCAATATCTTATACTTGAGCATATGGTAGAGAAAGCTCTGTTGGCATCCTAATTTTCTCGATTCTTGCCATCAGTTTAAAAGCAGAGGGGGAAGGGAGATGCGTGTCTTTTGGGGGACTGTTAGCTTGAACACACTTTTGATACACTTAAGAAAAGGATTGCAGAAAGTGGTATTTACCTTGGAAATAGTCCGTATTTCCGCCCTGCCCATGATTTTGTGGATTATTGCTCCTGTAGGCAGCAATATCATGTGTTTAAATTTCTCAGAGAAACTCTGCTGTCTTCCTAAGGTTTAAGAATAAACTTCTTTTGTAGCAATTCTTTCTCCAGAGTCACTTTACTCTTATTTTTCTTCTTTCCTCTAACATGAAACTTAAGAACATAGTTTTGTTACCTAACTTTTATATTCTCTGAAAGATAATTTCGATCTGGGTAACCATTTCTGTAAGAGTAAGGAATGACCTAGGATTCGGAGAAAACATAACTTAAAAGTTGGAGGGCAAATTGTATTTTGCTTCATATGATATCTTAGTCCAGTACTTTCTAGGACAAAAAGGCTTTTCTGCCCATTAGATGTAAAAGGGTGAGCTTTAGTGAGGATGAAGGAAAACCACATGGAGGTAGCAGGAAGAGTCTGCTGAGGACCCCTTGCAGGTGAAAAGATTGATGTTTATCAATGCTGTCTTTGGGGTTTTGTCTGACTAAAGTACTAAGTCAAAACTTCTTTCTCCTCTCTGGAGATAGACATCAGTTTCACAAAATTATGCTTTTGGAACCTGTAACTGTGTCTTGAAGCAAGAATTTAAATGTATTTGTACACTTATATCAAAATAATGGCTGGCTTGATGTCCCACGGAGAAATTACTTTTATATGGATGTAGTATGTACATATGCATACATTATGCAAGAATCAATGTGCACAAGTGTAAATTACTCTGACAATGTTGTCCTAAGTGATCTGCAAAGCATGGGAATGCATTGGATTCCAACTCCACAGAACATTTTTCTTTACTGTTTGTTTTTTACATTTATGAAACTATACAGAGCTTATCCAGTGATCTAGGTCTTTCCAGAGTGCTTGGTCTAATTAATAGCTATTTAACAATGATTTAATGTTCAAAATCTGGAACTGTCTACACTTTCAAAATCCTGCATGTGAATTAGTGTACTTTATTTTCATAGGGGGTAATAGACGCATGTAATTCGAAACTTTGAAATCATTGCAGAAACAGAAATATGATTTGATAGATATTTTGCAGAAATCTTACATGATGTACCACTAGCTTATACCAAGGAAACTTGAATAAAGCAACAAGTTAAATTTCCTTAACAGGTGAGGGCTGTTTACATTGAGCCAAATATTTAGAAAATAGGAACTATTGCCAACAGTCTGTTGTAAGCGTAAATGAAGTTTGCAAAGGTGTTAGCTTAAATTTTAGTTTCCAGTAGTAAGAATTATTGAAGAACAAGAGACAATTTCTAAGTACTGCAACATACACACATTAAATGGCTATTAAGCAGATGTATGTGTCTGTAACTAAACTGGCAAATTTTTATTTCAGATGATTCAAAAGATGCTGATTCCTTATCAGATGAAGCTACCCACAATAGCAATCAAAATAACAGCAACTGTTCCTCTCCTTCTCGAATGTCAGATTCTGTTTCCTTAAATACTGATAGTAGCCAAGATATTTCTCTCTGTTCTCCAGACAAAGAAACACATGCTGCTGTTTTATCCAAGATCAGGTTTGTAAGACACTGTATACCACTGAGCAAATATAATAGAAAAATGTTACTAAATCTTTCATATTATGTGTCCATTTCTTTAATTTATTAATTTATCATTAATGAAATAATTTAAATTTTAATATTTTAAAGTTAAATAATTGAATAGTTATTTTTAAAAAAAGGGGGGGGGGGACACACAATAAAATTCAGAGGCTAATTTTAGTATACAAGACATGGTTCCCATCTGTTTTAATAATAGGGTATAATAATTTCATCCTTATAATTTGTTATCCCTGCAAAATACTTCAATATACCATTTTAAAAGCTCTATGTTTTTATTTGTGTAATTTTGAAGATCAATTTGATTACTAACATAACTATAAAAGGCTTTTAGAAACTTATAAACAATGGACTTAAAGGTTGCTAGTTTTCTTGAGTTTTTGCTTAGAAAATGCCATTTTTTAAAAAACATTGCCAATAGAAACAAGACATTTGTCCAAAACTATCACGGAACTTGCAAGTATTTGATAAAAAAATTGAGTTATTGTCACTTTGTACTTTTTGACACTTTTAAATGTCTTTAATAATTCCTGTTGAATTTAAACAAACTTCTGAAATCAGATGACAGAAACGTTGCCAGAATGAGCCCTCTATGTAGTATTTTTCTGTAATGGTAAGATAGCAAATCATAAATCTGGTTGTATATTGGTCTGGTTTCTGTACACAGTATAGCTGTGTTGCATGTTAATGATTATTTTTTCTAAAACAGTTCTTAAAGGAATATGTTGGTTTCTTTTGGAATTTCTTTTAAGAGCCATCTCTTTTTTCCAGGCGAGAAGATGAAAATTTGAATAATCTTTTGCAAAATGGAGGTGAATTGAGCATTACAGTAGAAGAAAAAATAAGTATGCAAGACAAGGTTACAAATTTGTCTGAATATGAATTAAGCATTGAAGAAAGATTAGGCCTGATAGGAAAAGGTGTTGATCTAAGCACTCCTACGGAGGAGTCTCACAAATTAGACCAAATAAACATGAATATCAATAAACTGGTTAGTGAAAAGGCAGTGCCATTTCCTGTAGAAAGGTTACAAACACAGGATATAGTTTCAGTAAAGGGCTTTTTGAATAACAACATGAAAGAAGAAAGTGAGCACTTGGAAAATGGAAATAAATATCATATAAATAAAGTAAATGGACATCCTGAGGAAGCAGTACAGTCTCCCAGTAAAGACAAACTAATGAAAAGCACTACAGTTGATGGCGATTCTGCTGAGCTGTCTGTTTCGAGGAGCACTGAAGATTTGTCCCCACAGAGAAGTGGTCCTGTGATGAAATCTCACAGCATCACCGGTATGGATACTGGTGGTCTGAAAATCTACGATGTTGTTGGTGAGAATGGATCTGAACAGTCAAACTCAGTGGTAAAATCAGCATCTGATAGCACAGATGGGAAAAACATAGTCCGAAGTAAATCCGCTACTCTTCTGTATGATCAGCCTTTGCAGGTTTTTCCTGGGTCATCATCATCATCTGATTTGGTATCCTCTACAAAAACTGTGTTCAAGTTTGACTCAAATCACAATCCTGAAGGTGCTAATGTAGTGAGGGGATCAGTGACGAGTGGTGCACAGATGTTCTGCGCTCCCCAGTATAATATTCAGTACAGCAGCAGTGCAACAGCAAAAGACACCTTGTGGCCACAGAAACAAAACACCCACATAGAACAAGGCAGCTTACCTCCTTCACGTCTGCTTAGGTCTGACAGTACAGAAACCCCCAGCTACGTAAAGCATTCTGCCAATATGAATTTCTCCAATCATAACAATGTCCGAGCCAGCGCTGTGTATAACACTCATCAACGGATGGCTGGGAGACCTATAGATATGTGGGCTATTCCACCAAATGATAGACTGCTCCCAGGAGTAGCCAGGCACACTCTTCAAAGACAGAGCAGTGTATCTTCTACAGCTTCTGTAAATGTTGGGGATACTGGACCTTCAAGGCGGACCCAGGTTCCTGAAGGGGACTATTTAACATACAGAGATTTGCATTCAATGGGAAGAGCTCCGCCAGTAATGTCTGGGCAACAGAGACCTCTTTCTGCCAGGACATACAGCATTGATGGTCCAAACGTACCCCGACCGCAGAGTGCTCGGCCGTTGGTGAATGAAATACCAGAAAGAACTATGTCAGTTAGTGACTTCAATTACTCACGGACTAGCCCTTCAAAGAGATCAAACGCAAGGGTTAACTCTGAGCACTCTTTATTAGACCCTCCAGGAAAAAGTAAAGTCCCTCATGACTGGAGGGAACAGGTGCTGCGACATATTGAGGCTAAAAAGCTAGAAAAGGTAAAAATAATAATTTAAAACTTTTCTACCTCTCTGTTACCTGGGTATGGAATAAGTTAAATACTCTTGAACTGCTTTGAATTACCAGTGAAAATGTACTTCTGATACTGCCTTAAAAAGCATAAATGTGTTTGTGATAAATATCTGAGAAACAGTCAAATGGTAGGCTGTAAATTAACTTTTCCTCCCAAAGAAAAAAAAGTCCTTGTTGTTTTTACATCATACTTGCCAGTTTCGTCCAATTACTTTTAGAACACATTAAATAATGTCACGTTGACCTGCTGGATTGCAAGGCCAGCTCTTCTAGGCCAGGTAATTTTTATTGTAGCATTGTATTCATATTACAGTAAAATATTCCCTTATGCTTCTTGAGCTTTCTGTTCTGCTTTTTTTCCCCCTATTTCTTCTCTTTATGAACAAGGAAAAGAAAATCAGTAAAATCTATTTGGAAGTATAGATCTACAGCTTCAGTTGCTGAAGAATTGAAAAGCCATAATTAACATGTATTTGCCTCCAAGCCAGTTGTCTTTTGAAGCTGGGCATCTGACAGATTGTTGAATGAATATTTAGTGCTGTGAGATGAGAACACTTAAAAATCTTGTTCATTTCAGGAAATCACAGGGAGGTTTTGATATAACTAGAGATGATGAACAATTCTTTATGTACTGTAAATGCGGTCAAGGATTCGAGCTGATATGTAAAGCTGAACAATTCTATATCTTCAAAGAATTTGAGTAGAGACTGGAAGAGTATAATTTATGCTGTCCAGCTAAACCAGTTTAAAATATCATCACTAAATAATGAGTAGAATGTCATTAGCCTGATCATGTTTCCTTGGAGGGGAAGTGAGTAAAGCAGCCAAAATACATTTTGATTATGCCAGCTAGATGGATTTTCTGATTTATTTTGAAAGAACATAGTTTGGTTTGTGATTATTATGCTAAATCCTTCAATATCCATAATAGCTAAAGAAATCTAATTGGAGATGCTTGGAAAAATTACTTATAATTTTTCTTTGGAAATCCAAGTATTTGGAGGGATGGGTCTGCTTTTGTTTAAGTTGTCTAACTTCTGGTGATGGAAAGGGATGGGGTTAGTTTGTTTTTTAAAGAAGCCTGCACAACAGCTGCACCTGTTCTTCTGATCCAGTTTGAGTCACGTACAACACAAAATATTTTAAGGCTTTAACGGTCCTGTGCTGTAGTGTGGGGACCCTCTGTCCCACAGGCAGTCAAAAACCTCATCATGTTCCAACCCTAATAAAAGGTGCACTCTGTGATCTTACATTCACCTGGAAGCATATATCAAATCTTACATGAAATGACAGGGAAGCAAAAATCCCAGCAATCCCTGAATGCAGAGGGAAACAAAATTTCAGTGCACTGCTAATGCAGTTTGTTTATTAGCTCGTTCTTACATTGCCTACATTTGTCATGTTAGGAACAATGTTTAATACACCAGTGATATCTCTTCAGGTACTGTAGCAGTGTAGTCACCTTTATGGAAATGAAATTGATTGCCTGACTTGATTCCCTTTATATCTGTCAATACTCTCTATCATGCTTTATATGAAAACCTTAATTTTTATTTCCTACTAGAGTGATATGGAATAACTGCTATTCAGATCTTAGCCGTGCGGCTGATTTAACAGATCTTAAAGGTCTGTTTTGTATGTGCGTGCTTCTTTTGATCTGGCCTTGAAGCATTTTAAAGTAGCTTTTACTTAGCAATATGAGACTTATTTATGGGTTTAAAAGTGAATGTGTATGTAATTGTCTACTTTGTATTCTCCCAGATATGACTGACTTAAAAAGAACTGTGAAAAATGTAGATATGATCCTATATGGCAGCTGGCAAATATGATAAGGTGGAAATTCTAGGAATTTACTGGATATTTCTTTGTTCTTTTAAAACAATGGTTTCAGTATTTCTGTTTGTAATTAAAAATTAGCTGGGGGGGGGCTTAGTCTATGAAGCACACTTCTGAAATGTTTTGAAGTCTGAAAAAAATTTCAGCAATTACAGAACTCATTTAAGGAACAAGTTCAATTACAGAGCTCCTTTAAGGAATATTTATTGGAAATTGCTTTGACAAAGCTTTCAAGGATTTAAAATGGTATTTCTTTTTTTAAAGCATAAGATACAACACTGACAAAAACAGGTATACAAAACTAAGCCTTATGATGAATATTTAATTGATATCTTCTTGCCTGTGGTTATACACAAACAATATGGGTTAATAGTATTACCTTTGCTGTGACTCTTCTGTTACTGAATTTAATAATGTTTATTATTTCTGTCCTGTGCTTATTAGGAAAGAGGGTGTAGTGGGTTTGGGGGCTTGGGGGTTTTTTGTGGGCTTGTGTTTTATTTGTTTTTGCTAAGCTCCTGAAGTACTTGTTTATTTTGTTTTAATAAAATTTAGAAACTGGGGGGGGGGGAAGGCAGTGGGTGTGAACCCACTAAAAGAAAGAGTGTCTGCTTCTTGGACAAATTGGAGAAGCTAGTTCTTGTTTTATTTATTAACCCTTTTTACCTGATATAAGTGGGGGAAAAAAACTTTCAAGAGTTTAATTTGCATGAGGAGACATACAGAATAGTTTTAAGTCCAGCAAAAATTATTAACAATGGATTCCAGCCAGCTGTAAGGGGACATACACTGATCAACTAAAATTATCCATCTGGTTGAAGGAAGGTGAAAACAGTTCATGAGACCATTTGTAAATAGAAATTTTGCATACATTCAGGAGGAACAATTTGCTTACCTGATGCAAAGCATATTTTATTGAGGGATAGAGAAAAGAGCTTATTTAAATGTCAAGCTGCTCTCTAGTGGTTATATATGTAAACTGTTGGAAAGCATGCAGTCAATTCTTACCAACCCCCAACTTCATAAATTTAGTGCACAGGTGAGTTTTTAAGAACAGTAACATTTTTCAGCATATTTTCCTTTTTGAGTGTGATTTGCCAGTTTCACTACCTGATATGTCGCAGTAGTCTAATATAGTATTTTTATTAAAAATTTTCAGTTAGTAGTTTAAAATACTGCCTGTGTAAAAACACTAGTGTCACACACATTTTAATGTGTGGCAGAGGAATTTCTCATCTGTAAATTGTAATAATAAATATCTGCAACAGTTATCTGCAAATATCTATTATATTTCTATGTGCTGAGTAGGCAGAAACAGTTACTCGGCCTGAATCTGTCCTTTCCTTACACATGTATATTTTCTTTTTTTGTTGTGGATCTCTTGGGAGTTCATAAGGTGCGTGTTTGCTTTCAATCCTAACTTCATCTGCAATTAAGTCCTCTATTTTTTATCTACTGTATCTACTACTTATCTGAAATGGCAGAGCTTTCAGGGAAGAGGTCATAAAGTTTGATTCCTACTTTCTAATTCAGAAATCCGAAGAGGTGGTTTTATTCTAAAAGTTGCCAGTGTACAGTGCCTTAATAAAAGAAAGAAGTCCAACTGTTTCAGTATTGATATAGAATTGCAGTTTCAATCAAAGTTTGAAAGTTTCTCTTGAATTCATTTTTCACACTACATACCGAACATACAAGAAGTATTTTAATTGATATGCCTCAGATTTTCTCCAAGTTAAGCTTGCTTCAATATGTCAAGGAAAGTAACTTCAGTGTGTCTGTGTACACGTAAGATTAAGTGCTTAAGGGTTTATAAGATTGTGTTCATAAGACTGTAGCCTGAAGAATATTGTGGTACTAATAAATTACAGGAATGCTATCTGTTTAGTAGTTGTTGTTTTTTAAGTTTTTTTGGGGGGGGGGGAGTTTCTTCATTTTGAATGGACTACTGAACCATCAATGTGTTATAGTGATATTTTATGGAATTCAGAAGTCAACACATCGCACTTCAAAAGGAATAAAATTCTTGTGCGTTTGGAATGTAAACAACAAAAGTTCTGACCCTGCAAACATTTTATGACAGTAGAATTTAAATTATATGTAATTTTCCATATGTAACTCTTCCATAGGAATGCTGTCACTTGTTGAAGATACATTTTTTTTTTCAGGATCAGAGACCTAAATTGATGCCTTTTTTTTTCCTCTCTCATGACTGAAGAATAGTTTCATATTGTTTAAGTTCTTCTTTGGGATAAACTGGTATCCTGCTAGAATGCTATCAGATTTTAAACAAAGCTTTTTTTTTTTTTTTTCTCCTATGTGCTTTTATTCCAAAAGACCTAAAGCATTACTTTTAGGCATTTCAAGTGTTCTGGACTCTCTTGAGCAAACTTTTTCTGAAGAATCTTAGATAGTCAAGGTAGGAATGAAAAGTGAAGGGATTTCTATACATATATTGTAGCCTCAAAGGATAACTTATGTCTACCTTTAGCTGGCAATTCATTCTAAGTACTGTTAAATAAATAAATAAAAAGGCTAATACTTAAGCTTAGCAGTTAAGTTACCAGTTAAGGCTATTCCAAGATAAGTAGAATGTAGAGTCTTGTTTCCTGCAGATACTTGAATTTAATTAGTTCCTTTTCCATACCAAAATTTCATGGATTTTTGTGACAGACTCCAGCCACTCTTAAAATTACAACAGTATTGTCCAATAGAAATTCTCCTAATAAATTCCACTATTTATTGTCTTGCACCTAACTAAATGCATTAAGGCACTTCAGCTCCCAAAAGACACCCTTTTGAAACCTGAAATTGTTAATTCTCTTGTAAGCTGCAAAATGGAGAATATGTTCTGACTCTTGGCATTCCAAATGAACATAAATAAACCCCCAAAATATGCTACTAGGGGCCTGCATCTAGACTGATTCCATTAGAGGCTGATTTTGACTACAAATCCTGATTTATATGTGGAATTTTTTACTTTGTACGTAGCCATTTTTCCTCAATGTATTGTAGCTTTTAATATGTGTTCTTCATGGTCAAATAACCGATTTCTAGGAAACTTATCTTTCATAAAAATATAATGGAACATGGCATGTGTATTGGTTAGTGTATATCAGTTCAGAGTAATTGAAATGAGATTTCTCAAGCCTCAAATATTGAATTACCATTTTGCAGTCCATTATGCCCTAAGATGCTGTAGCAAATCAGGTGGAGAATAGATTGGTACTATTGGAATAGTACCAGTTGGTACTTGGAGTTAATATTCATATTTAATCTGAAGTTTAGATGATACTTCTATACCATATTTAATTTTTAATACATTGGAATAAAAATCAGGGGGTTTAATGGCATCTGCATATTCAGATTTCTGAAAGCATCTTCTCTGGTACAGCAGTCTTCAGGAATCTCACTAGAAAATGTACAACCTTCATCGTGCTCATTGAGAAGCAAAATTAAGAGGAATAGTTTTCACACTCCAAATGCCTCAGTTTCTCTCTTCCCAGCTCAAAATAAGTAGAGGAAAAATGCTTCCTAGATTTATCACTAGGAATCTTTTCTTGCATTAAACTAAAACTTTCTTACAGCTCCGTGTAATTTCAAATAGTATTTGTTCTGTAGAGTTTGTACTTCTGGGTACCTTCTATTTTAATGTTAAGATGCTGTGCCCAAAGTAGAGAAGGAGAAAAATTGTGTTTGCAGTATTTCTCATGTCTTCCCTGTATAAATTGCACAATCATTTTTTTTGTCTTAGGAAAAAGTCTCTACTAAGAAAGGAGATTTTATAAACCCTTGAATAAAACTACTCTCAGGCTATATAATCACCTTGAAGCTCACTGAACTGAGTTAACTGAAATCTTAATCTTAATTCCTGATGGACATGTTTGTGCCTCTACAAATTTTAGGAAAGTTCTACCTCCTATTGCAGATCTTTCTTAGATTGTAAATACAAATCTGGATTTAGATTGTCACTATTTATTGACCATCTGTTTGGGTCCTTCTAAGAGAAGAGTGAATCTAGTGGATCTAAGGATCTTTATAGTAAGATGGTCTGCTAGAGACACTTTCCGAAGATAATTTTCTAGTCTCACCATGCATTCCTTCTGATTTTATCTGTCTTTTTTGCCATTTACAGAAGATGGAGGGGTATAGGAGCCTCTGAGAGGGACTTCCTATAAGGAGACTTCAGGGAGTTGCCTCTATAAGTGGGGGAAGAAGGCCACCTGCCTAATTATAGAGACTATTTTGAGAACAGTTGTGAGAAGATTCTTTGAGGCACTAAGGAGCTAATGCAAACTGGCTTTGGCGGTTTTATCTGGGTGTTTGGCCTGAAAGTTAGAGGGCAGTAAACTCAGATTGAATGTTTAGTAAATAAAGATTTGAATGTCAAGTACAGTCTTCCCCTCCCAAGAGGGGGAAAGCCTCTGGAGACTTGTCTGGAAGCTTGAAAAATCCATTGACTAGAGAACAGGGTAGGTGTACAAGAGGAGCATCAAGAAAGCTCACTATGCCATTGAGTGAGAGGTTATCAAAGAGCCTTGGTCAAAAAAAGCCAAGTATTGTCAGTAAATACTGTTTTCCAAGGGAGTTTCCAATGGCTGTGCTACCAGAGCATCTGGGGAGTATGAATATGCAGAGGCATATGACTTTGATTATTAAACTAGTTTTAGTTTCACAAGATAAAGCTAGTAGGAAAGAATACGTGTCTGCCTGAGGACTACTGACTATTTTCAAAATCAGATTAGTATATGTAGTCAACAGACAAACACCAAAATGTATTTATTTATGTAAGAGTTGTTTCAGTATCTTAGTCAAATAGTACATTTTTTGAACTTTTTTTTTCCTGTTTTTGTTACTTGGAAAAAATAGAAACTGTATTAAAAACCCCAAAATTTTTAATTTGCTGTGTTTTGATGCTTTGTAGTATATCTTTTACTTATGATCATATTTTTTGTGGGTCTTTGTCACTTTTTCAAGATAGGTTTGTTTCCTTTGTCAGGTGGCACATGGAGGATTTTCCTTTTCTTCTTTTGTGCAGTCTTTTTATTTTGTTTTGTTCTTACAACTACAAAAGTCCATGGTGGCAAGACAGTAACGTCTACTGCTTTCTTTCTGTTACCCTTGCCAATATTGCAGAGGTCAGGTTTGCAAGGTAATGAAGCTCAGAACCAAACCACTATCACTTCTGTCGTTGAACTCATGTTATCTGTTTGATTGCCTACAGTGGCACAGGGGTGGACTCCAAGGTTTCTTTCAAGCCTCTTTCTCTTTAAATTAGGCTTATTCACATTCTTGAATAAAGTATTACCAGAATGCGTTGTGGACATTGACAGCATTGTAATAGCAAGAAAACCCAGTCAAACAGTCAATTCTCTGTCTCTCTGTAAATTTTTGTTTGTACTGTACCAGTAATAGGGGGGAAATTGAGACAAAATAATACCTGGTAATTAGATGGTTTTCCACAGGTGTTCATATTGACTGCCAGCTTCTCTGCCTACAACATATTTGATATGTTTCAAATTTAATGAAATCCTAGAAATTTTGATAAGCTGTGCACCTTTGTTTTTGCAGACACATGAACATTTGAGTGACTTTATTTACATGTAATTCTGCATGTTTACTGCTGATTGCATGCTGATTTACAGTAAATAAAGGTAAATAGGGGTCACTGAGTTGTGTTTTATACATCATAGTGGTACGGTTCTTGCATGGTTTTTATCTTGCATGACAATGGAATATGTTCGTATTAGTCTATGTATAACATGTCTTGTGGTTTATGCATGCTGCACTAATCTCTATGTTAAATCTGTCCCCTCTTTATTCAGAGCATGCTGTCTAGGTCCTTTAATTCCAATTATGCTGCAGTTAGCAGCTTTCACTATGGCAGCTCTAGGGATCTGCATGGCAGCCAGGGTAGTGTTGCCTTGAGTGTTGCAGACGGAAGAGGTTCTGGTGTGCACATTGTTCGAGTGAGTACCTACAGGAGGCTATTGCAATATATAGAGGGGGAAAGAATAAACAGTGAGGTGTCCTTAAATTGATAAGAGTTATCCTTTTACATATGGACAGTGTTTTCAATAAAAAGAATATAGTTTATGTGCTGGAATTTTTTTGTAGACATTAAATCAAATACTTTGCCTTTACTTCATATGCCTTCAACTTATTGCAAGGCTTTTCAAATTGATGCTATGAAGTTGAGTTTTCTAATTGAATTTTATAGATGCTTGAACATATGTAAAAGTGTCTCATTTCATTGTACATATGTGAACAAGAGATTAACATTCTGAATTTAACCTAGGTTAATAAAGGTTTGAACAAAATCTTACTATGCTTTTTCCTCCCCCAAACAAATTCTGATGATGTAAACTCTACTGTAAGATACTGTAGTCATTCAAGAAAATTAGTATTTAAGAAAATGTGAGGAAATGGCTCTTTAACTCTGAGCATCCTGGGTGATCTTACGGTATCCATAGTGAGCAGGATAAAGTCAACAGAAGGCTTCTTTTAACCATATGAATCCTGAATAGGCAGTCCTTAGCATTTGTTGACTTTTCTTGTCAGTCTGTTGGTGATCAAAGACACCTCTGCAGTTGCTAGTTTTTGTAAACATCCATCAATATTTTATGGGTGTGGTGTCTTGGCTAGTAAGATTTTCTACATAAGCAATGTACTAGTTAATCAAAGAAGGTAAAGAATGATAAAGCCCTTCAAATGTTTTATTCTGAGCTTCTTACAAGAATTTTTTAGTTTGAATTATATGAAGATAGTCATCTTTACTGCTCCATTCTGTTTAAAGCATCCCCAGGCTTCTACTCCAGGAGAACAATGCCAGGATGAAGTATTCATTTCAGGACAGCAGAATTACTCATCTGCCACACTTAGTCTCAAAGATGCTCCTCCGGACAGCATGAAGAAAATAGCTGTGCAGGTAATTGTCTACATGACACCATGGATAGGATATATTTATTGTTATTTTTAAGGATAACATTTTTTCATAAGTAGTGGAAACATATGTTGGGATAGCAGATGGAACTGGGGCTTCTTTAATATGTATTGATACCCAGGTATTGAAGGTGGCATACATGAAATAGCATGCTCTTTTTGGAGGACAAAGTATTTAACTTATGAAGGGGGATAGTTCTTATTTTATTTCAGCCTGGGCTTTGAAAGAGGAAATTTGCAGCAAAAAATGTAATTGCAAGTCAAAGTTGGAATATGGCAGATGATTTCAGGAAAGCAATCTGAAGCCAATTAAACCTTTTAAAGAACAAACTTGAAATCTGTTGTGATGAAATTGTGATGACAAACTAGAATTTGGAGGAGACATTCTGTGTTCATCTCTAAGGACCCTCTAGACAGGCAGGACTTACTACAATGAAACTAAATGGATGCTTGTAAATTATTATGATGCAGCAATTGATTTTATAACTTTAGTAATTTCAGTTGCATTTCTACAGACATTGGATATTGGGAATTTGAATAGCTGTTGATACGTGTTGCCTATGTAAACTCTACCTCTGGCAGTGCAACAAAAAATAGTTATCCTGTCATGTTTTAGGTTTTCAGAAAAGGCAGTAGAAAATCATGTAAATTGAATGCATCTGATCTATAAATAAGCTAAAAAGTGTATATATACACACATTACCATTTCTCAGAATCACTTTGACATAAAAAACTCATCTTAACAGAACAGATTCTGATATGTATCCATTCACATAGCATCAGTAAAGGTTGGAATTTGTACACTTCAGTTATTTATAGTATTGAGAGACAATATGCTTGTATCCTATAACTAATGGGATAATGGTGGCAGGCAGAAAAAGTCTGCAACTCAAGCCTGTAGCATTTTTGGAGCGTGCGAGTCATACAGACAGATGAGTGACTACTTAGGCTGGGTAAGAGCAGGAGGCATATGGGTGAGGACAGAGAAGGCTGCCCATCTCAAAACAGAGCTGCAGAGCTGAATGGTAACTGTGAGGCTTCAGTAAGAAACGTTGTCATCTGCAGCATCATTCTTAGTGACATGGTTTGAATGCACTATATGTCTTGACAGTTGTGTACTTTACTGCTGTTTGTCATCATTATACCTATCAAATCAGTGACAGATGAGTTAACAAAAGAATAACATTTATTGGAAATATCATTACAGTTTTGATATTAAAATACTGAGCTTGTATGTGAATCTGCTCAGAAGGTTTCTTGTGAAGTGTTCACCAAAAGATGCTCAGATAGCATATAATGTCTGTCTGCTAGCTGTGTGGGATTTTTATTTTGCGTTTGATCTACTGGGAATTGTTGCAAAATCTCTGAATTGTATGCATTAGAGTGCAAACTATAATGATATCAACCAAGTGTCAATACTGTCAGTTACACTGCTAGAAACTAATGGTTGGGAAAACTCACTGAAACAAATGCTAAAAGCAAAGACTGTCTAGTCTGTTCCAGTAGATGAGCACTCAAAGTAAGTTTTTGGTTTTCCAATTTGTTTTCAGTAGGTCAGAGCTGATGACTATAAAGAAAAGTGAATATAACTGTACATGATCCAGAAGAGTAGTTTTAGTAATGGTCCTAAAGTTAAAAGCTGTCAAGTATAAAAATTATTGAAATAATAAAGGAGGAATTGAGGATTGCTCCTTATAAAATGTATGACATTGAGTATTCATGTTTTATTCAGATACCTTTGACAAATGGACAAATATGCCAGCCTCAAAGACCTCAGGCAAACTACAGCCAAGTCCATCATCTCCCTCATCAATCATCAGTAGCAAGACATCCGTCTAGAGAGCAATTAATTGATTATCTGATGCTGAAAGTTGCCCACCAACCTCCCTATACTCAGTCCCAGTGTTCCCCAAGACAAAGCCACGAGTTGGCAAAGCAAGAGGTAAGAATAAAATCTAACTTGACGATGTGACATATATGTGTCAGTGGAAATGAATTGTTAGGTTGTTTTCATTTATTACCATTTCTCTGTAGATGGTGACAGAAATCATATAGGAATTTATCTCCAGCAGAAGACAGCATTACCTCTGTGCAATTTCACTACTGAAATCACACATTCCTTCTAGTTTTAAGCTCTTTTTACTTTTTATGTGGACATTTTACAAGAGAAGTTTTAACAGAATGTACCAGAAACTTAAACTTGCATCTTTTTACTGATTTAGAAATTTATTTCTCAACTACGCTTATTGATCACCAACTCATTATTTATCTAGTAACTGAAAAAATACAGAGTAGCAGTACAACTTAGAGTATTTTGCATCTATTCATCACTATCCAGAACGGTTCAAAAACCTGCAAATGTAGAAATATGCATCCATAAACAAAAGCCAGGATAAAAAAAGTGTGAGCATCTGATGCATGCCTGATAATTATCAGTTTTATTTATGACAGACAGATATGGATAAGAAATTCTTATACAATTTAATGGCTCTTTCATTGTGGCAACCTTCTTTCTGCTCTTGGGCACAGGATGTTTCCTCTGTATTGTTTCGGTCTTTTTGGGAAAATAGTGAGAACTATGTTTTCATTCTGTGCTAGAATGAGAATGTCCACTTCTTGTGTTAAATAAGTTTTGTAGTCAATTATTCTGGCAAGAGAAAGGGGAGACTGTTGGCTATGTAGACCTTAGAGTGACAGAGGAACAAGTTTTGATTTTTAAAATTTAGCTAGAGGTAGCAAAGAAATAGGAGGAACAGGTTCTTTCATAGGAACATGTATATTTGCTGGGGACATTAAATTCATTTACATAATATCAAAATATCTCTGAACTTACAGCCCACATGAACTATGATTATAATAATGATATTGGATTAAAACTTACGTACAATGATACATGATGCTGTTGTATTGGAATCTTGTTCTGAATTAGCATTACGAGATATAATACTCTCCTGAACTGTGATATATGTGGGGTTTTTTTAGTTTTTTCTTTTTAACGCTTTTGTTCACCTGAATTTCTTAGTAATAATTTCATTACAGTAGCTTTGAATGCAGATTTTCAGCCAGTTCATCTAACATTGGTTGTAACTACTTAGATTCGAGTGAGAATTGATAAGGATCCAGAACTTGGATTTAGTATATCAGGAGGAGTTGGCGGTAGAGGGAATCCATTCAGGCCTGAAGATGATGTGAGTATTTTGTACTAATGCATCTTAAAATCATTCTGATCAATAATGTTTCTAGTGTTTAGCAAAGGGCAGGGGGAAAGTATATGTTCCCCAAACCACTAAATCCCAGGTCTGGAGCAGAGAAAATGGGGACAAATGATATGGAAAATCAAGGTGGCAGGTGACCACAGTGGTCACATGAAAACATAGAGGGTTATTCTAGCTGAGTGGTTCCAGCTACCAGTCAACAGTTTTGAGATAGTGAATTATGGAGTTTACAATTAGGAAGTCTCTTAAAAGAGAACATGATTTAGTCTACAGCCTTATTTCTGGTGTTTGAGAATTCATCTTGACATATACATCTGCCAGATTAAACAAAAGCAGATCAGAATTTGCCCTTCAGTACTCCTTTAAAGGCAATTCTCCTTCCTGGATTTAATATCAGAAAATGAAGGCAGTCACAAAAGCCTGTAGACTTGTAGATAATATTACATTCTCTTCTACTTAGGATGGAAAATTGGAAAAATGTTTTGAGTTACATCTGTTTCATGTTACCCTACTATTCGTGAAAAAAGTTGTCATAAATGTTTTCCACCTCTGTTTTTCAAGGGTATATTTGTAACCAGAGTGCAACCAGAAGGACCAGCATCTAAGTTGTTGCAGCCTGGAGATAAAATAATCCAGGTACTGTGGTCATCTAATTAACTAGCCTATGTAATATACCATTTCATGTTTAGTTTGCACCTTTTCTAAGAGCAGAATGTTTAATTTTTAGACAGATTACCAGTACCTTCTCCAGAAGCATTCTTATATTCTGGGACGATGCTTTTAATTTTCTTCCACCTAACTAATCAGTTGGATCGTTGTTTCAAACTCTGAACACTTTTCACACTTTTAAAGATAAAAAAGCCAGGCCTAATGTTGTCATTCAAGCGTTTCTTTAGGCTTTACTATCATTCTGTTATTTAACTCGTGGTCATTCACGTGCAGTGTTCTGAATAATGCGCTGTCTGAACATCAGCAGTCACCCCTCACAACCCCCCTCCAAGGCAGCACCTTGCTGTTACATCCCTCCCCATCCTGCAGTTCCTGCCAGCCTCTGCTGCCTCTCCCCCAGCTGAGCCGCTGGAGATGTGCAAGCACTGGCAGAAGCTGCCTCTTGGCTGGCTGATACCTGGCTGGTCGCAGCATGTACCTACCTCCTGGCTGCCCCATCTGCTGTGGGCGAGCCAAGTAGGTTGCTTCAGGAGCCAGAGCTTCTGGGCTGCAGCTATGCAGTTCTTTTCTGTAGGAAGTCGGTGCCTTTCAGACCTTCTGTATCAGATTTGTTTGACATTGTCTAATGAGCTCATAAGCTATTTGGGGAGGGGTCAGGGAAACGGACAACGGGACTGTATAAGCCTTTCTTTCTTAGGGAAATGGGCTAACAGGACATTTGAACAGTGCTGTAGCCACCCTTAAAGTGGCAGAGCTTGTTAAAAATTATTAACTATTCACCACATTACTGGTTTGAGAATGTTGATAGTCGACTCTGCTGCATTTCAGTTTTCTAAAAACAAACCAACAAAAAAACCCACTAGTATCTCAATTAAACCACAAGATCCTGTGAGCAGTTTTCTAAAACAAAGCCAAGCTGAAAATACAGCCTAATCCTTCAAATTAAAGATAAAGCCAAAAAGCACACAAGAAAACTAAACTGAGATCATGTTGTTCAAACTAAAAGAAGGCTTGTTTCTGAGCATGGTAAATAATTCTGTGCTGCTTCGTCCTCATTGGGGTGAGAAAGGTCCGAGTTCTCTTACTGATATAGATGATTTTAAGGGATGGAGGTAACCCTCCAACACACTAACACTCTCCAACAGGAGCAAGAAGCATGTTAAACCTTTGAAAATACTGGTAGCATATTTGTTACATATTTATAGAGTGGAATATTTGTGAAAGGTTACTTTTGTTTTAATGATTTATTCCTGTCTTTATGGAATTTCAGTTGTCTGTGTGATATTTATAATGAAGTTTCCTTTTTTCATGTTGGCACTGCTTGGGTTTTCCTTTTCATTTAATAAGGCATTCATAGTTTGAGAAAGAGCTGAAGGAGAAGTTCTATTTGCATGCTTAGACAAGTACAGGCTGTTTCATTTCTAGTAACTAAGAATAATTTTTGTGTAACAGCACGTTCTTTGTACCTGTGATAATCCCAGTGGTCATTTACTGACAGTCCCACTCTGTCCTGTTGCTGCTTAGACAACTTCTGCAGTTTTTGACTGAATATCATCTCTCCCAAAATGACTTTGTTATGCTTGATCTTGCAACGTTCTCTGTAAAGCATGCATTAGGCAGGCATATTATAATGCATGTCTAATACATACGTCTGATAAAAATATTCTACGTGACCAGTGACTAGATAATTGCATGTAAGTCTTAAGATACTGTTGCATATTAGGTTAGGGCTAGGACATTCTGTACAGATAAATATTTGAAAGAGTTATTGGTTCTTTTGCTCTTTAAACAGTATATATGTAAATCTTTCTCTGCAACCATAGACAGACTTAAAAACCACTGACTTTACAACAAAGGATTCAACTGGTAGCAACAGCAAGCATTTGGTGATGGGATAAAGAACTGCAGCTCCAAAATGGCACAGCTAAGGTGCAGGACACACGACCAGTTCGCTCTGTCGCCACATGAGGGGCAGTAGCTCAGGGAGAAAGGAGGGTTACACAGCTGGAAGCATTAACAGTTTAAACTGGATGAATCTGCCATTCGGAAAGATTTTACCACCCAGATGGAACATGAATTTGCAGTAGTACACCCTGAGAAGTTGAACCATAGCCACGTTTTCCCTGTCTTTTGTAGGCCACTTAAGCCTGCCTGTGTTTGCCATGCCAAACCTGTCCCAAGAATGACAATGTTGTTTAGAGTCATAGGAAAATTCAAGCTGGGGGTGACCTTAGGAGGTCTCACACCCTAAAATGGCTCCCAATGCCATTCATGTTTTTTGTTAAAGGCTTCGATAGTTTTAATTTGTCACAAATGCCATTTCTAATATTCTGATACTTAAACTTGGATGTATCATTTGTACTGCATTTGCTTTTTTTGGTGTAGCTGTATTAAGGCTGATGAATTAGAAGTCTGATGTTAATGGTTTAAAGTTCAGTTTTCTCTTTTGGTTATTTGCAATACCTTTGGGGCAAAATTCTTCCAAGGCTAACCCAGTAGTTTAGTTTCTTGTAGCAGGTACATGTTCAACTCACATCAACAATGTAATCTGCAAATCTGCAGTGTTTTGTTGTCTGCATTCATATAGAATTTGATTATTTTAAACTTTAAAGCTTAAATAAACTAACATGAAATATAAGCCATGTTTCACTAACATGGCACGAGAGACTCATTTTCAACTTTAAATATTTCTTTTTAGGCTAATGGATACAGTTTCATCAATATTGATCATGGACAAGCAGTATCTTTGCTAAAGACTTTTCAGAATGCAGTGGAACTCATCATTGTGCGAGAAGTTTCTTCATAAATACTGTGGATTGGGGGAAAAGGCCAGCAGGATTCATTGAAAGACTTATGGGAAACTGAGTATTTTGCCTATTTTTATACATGAAAGGAACTTGAAAAGAATTATGATCAAAATTTGTATAGGAAATACTGAACTTGTGGCTAAATGGGGAAAAAACCACTGTATAGAACGTACAGGAAATCATTTTGGAAATGCATATGGTGAATAAACTTGTTTTTAAGCATTATAGCAATGTAAGGATCACTCCTCCAAGAACAGACCTGTGTTGTTTTTTTGTACAGATGGTAGGTTTATTTTTGGATAATTCATATACATTACTAAACTTTGTGCAAGGCTTTGTGAAGCCTCGGTTGTAGCCAATGGACAGATGGCAGGGCTGTCTGTCCTGTAGCTGTTTATTGCCTTTATTTTTATTCATCACATATTAATGTGTTATGCTGAAACCACTTTTGTAGATCTGGACAGGAAATATGAAATGTTGGCTTTGCTATGTGCACATTGTATAGATGAATGGGTAGATGGAAGGTGGTGCTGGTTGGACAGAGTAAAGGTCAGGTGAAACAACTATCTGCTGTCTAAATATGGAATCAGGAAAGAAGAAAAAGTGTTTAGTTCTGGAGCGTACGTCTACCAACAGAAAATGCAATAAAAGCTTACAGTGTTTATTAGGAAGACTGAAACTACAAATCTGTGATATTCTACAGGATTTGTTCTTAATGTAGTCATTGAATACTCATTTACCACATGTGATTCATGTTTAGTTGGGTTTTCTTGCATACATAATTTTTTCAAATGTACTGTGGAAATGTGCCCAGAGGTTTTTCTCTGCTGTGGAAATCCCCAGTTTTGTGCAAATGGTGATACTTTTATCTTTATAAAAAGTATTCCATTTTAACCTTACAGATTTTTAAAATGAAACTGAAATGGCCAGTTTTTAAGGTTGTTGCCTGTAATATATATTTAAACACACACAAAGCAAATGATGCAGGAAAGCTTATGAAAGACATCTCGATTTTGTTTGGCCTTTGCATTGCCTTGTTAATCAAAAAGGAAACCATACGCATGGAGCTAGGTAACCAAAGCAAGTTTATGAAACTTTGAACAGTGATGGAGAATTGCTGTGGTGAGATGGAGAGCAAAGGGAGGGGGTACTTAAAACCCACCAGTTCGTAATGATGTTTCTTAAAGGGCTGTTCCTACAGGTAACATTAAATGTGAACTAGACACTTCAGAGTCATTAAAGGGTTTCTAACTATATTAATGTAATAGTGATTTACCACAGGCTGCCTTTGTTCCTTATTACTGTATAAAATATTCAATTATGCTTCTATTAATTTTGTTTACCAGAAACATTAACTTTATTTTTCTCTTTCTCCTTTGTAATTGAATAGAGACTGCATAATCTGCAGTGATAATTAATACATGGTTGTTATGGACCAGGGAAAAGTGCCATAGAAGACCAATAACTGTTTTTAATCAGGGCTAATGATTAGCCTGTCATTGGAGCAATATTCAGTTATTGCAGTTCATTTTTAATTACATATAAGTTGGTAGTTTGAGACAGTTATAAGTTGCTTTTTTCAACCCATGTGTGCAAAAGTAAATGCTTTTAATAAAGCTAGCAAAAACACCAGCCTCCTTTAGTTTTGGGACAATGAGCTGGAAGAGGGAAGAATTATACATAGCTAGCGGTAATAAACAGGCAGTACTTTTTAAATAAGTGAACTCCAATATTATTGCACTTCTTTCAAAGATGTTAACTATTGCTTATTGTACTGTGTATAGTTCTAATAATTGTAATTGAAACCCTTTAACAACTCTTTGTATATTTTAATTCTTTTTAGTTGATTTCCAGTAATATTTACATAGAAAATGATTTTTTTTATATATATTAGCAGAAATTTGCTGTATTTTGATAAAATTCACCTATTTTCTGTGTGCTGTTAATCTTCAAAGAAAAGAATGAGAAACATAGCTATATAATAGCAGGCTTCAGTGTTCCCCTTCTAAGACGTGTTTTGTTGTTGTTTAGTTTCTATTTTTTTATTGAAAATGCAAAATGTTCACATCACATTTTCATTACTTTCAATCATGTTATTTTTATCACACACTGCCTTTTAAAGGGAATGCATACAGACAAGTCCTAAATTACCTTGGTCTTCTACATAACCTGTATCTTTGAGAAGGGAAGAGTCCAAAAAGAGGAACTGATTCTTTATTGATCTTGGACTGACTTTGTATACATTTTGCAGTACATTTAAATATATCACTGAGGAATTATACTGTATTGTATTTTGCTTTAATGGTAACAGAAGTTTAAACATTGTTGTGTCACTTAATTTTTGGATTTATGTATCACAGGAAAATTCTACCAAAAACTGTTTGGCTGTGGTAGAACTATAGAAGTAGAGATTTATAGCAAGAAGTTTAGTACTTCTTGTGAAAATACTTGGCCAAAGCTTGTCGTCAGTACATTAGCAAATTAACCATCTAATAAAACATGGATTATGCTGATTTTACTCAGTAAATGTTGGAGTTTTTCAGTGGATTGAAATGTGTTTGTTCCTTCCAGTGTCTGTGTGTAAAGGTAAGCACATGTCAAACTAGATGATTTTGCAAAGAGTGGGAGAAAGATGTCTCCTGAAGTAGTCCAGCCAGGATTCAGCAGGAGGAGAGACAATGTTGGCACTTTTCATTTTGAATGCATCTTAAACTACATTTTGAATAGAATAAAATCCGTCAGCAGGCTAACTTACTCAGCATGGCAATGAGTTGATGCAAACTCTGTTAATTCTTTCTATTCTTCATAGTTCATTAAAGAATCAGTTCAACTGATGTAATGAAAAGTTGAAGTCTCCCACATATTTATTATGTAAATATTTTTAAGTTTCTTCTTTGGACTGGAGTTAAAAAATGTGTATATACTTGAAAGCATTCTATGAACACAAGCATAGCAATAAGCAACACACAGAATCAGCCTTTATGATTATTTTGGTTTTGTTTAGAAATACTCCCTGTCAACAGCTACAAAATGTTTTTATTGATCAGCATTTATTCAACATTCCAAATTTTTGTATATAATTAGACTGTTTCTGAGGTAACACATGGAGAATAGATAATAAACTAATGCTCTTTAAAGCTGTGTGTAATTGACTTATTTAAGTTCTAGGAAGTTCTCCATAACGCTATTTCATTCTTCTGTAGTTTCTGTAGACCTTAGTACTCTATCAATATACATTAGTAAAGTCTTATTTGTGTTTCTGGTTCTGTGCATCTCAGTGCCCAGGGGTTTGCTCCAGGTGATTTCATTGCAAGGCTGGGTTATTCATGATAAAGAAATGCTTCTGTGAATAACCCAGTCTTGCAGTGAAATCAGCTAGGGCAGCCAGTGACTTCTCTCCTAAAGAGGTGAGTGAGAGATGAGTGGTCTTTACCTGATGCAAACTAAGTAGCTTCAATAGCAGAGAGGAGTGACTAAGTCAAGGAGCAGGGTTAAAATTAAGAGTGTCTTGAGAGTGCTCTGATGAGATGTACAAGGGTTATGCAGTAAAGAAAGGGAAGACCTAGGCACAGAATTTCACAGGAGAGGTAAATGCAGGTTTACATCCCATTTTCTTGGAAACAACCTGACAATGTAGTAACACAAACTGTTCAGTCTTTTTTCCTTCTATATGTGGGTCTGGCATACCAGTATCACTTACTACTTGACTTCTGACTTCCTCTACACAGAAGACTGATTCTAACTGTAACAGGTTACAGCCCTGATGACCCAGGAGTATTGGGCCCCTCCTTATTTAAGGTTTTCTGTATCTGCTCCCTACTTGGACTTTGGAATTTTTTCCCCCTTCATTTTTGCCATGTGAACTCTCTTTTGTAAGACCTTTTTGTTGTCTTTTCTGCCTTTTATGCATCAGACTTCAAATTTATTCTTTCCCATTTCACAGGTATTATTTGTTAGGTAAGCCTCATTCCTGTGCAGCTGAGCCTTTGGTCTCCTACTTTATTTCATAATTCAACAGTTTACTTTTTCATCAAGCATCTGAGAATGCTGGGTCCAACTTGTGCTTTTCTGACTGGAGGCACTTTTTCAGAGAGAAAGTGTATTTTTGGTGTGTTATTTTTGTTGCCTTGGATTAAATTTGATTTTGAAATGTGTCCAGAAGATTCTGTTGCAGCATCTGTGAGACTGCCTTGAAATTGGAGTTCCACTACACCAAACATTACAACTGCACTGTAAGATTGCCCCTGTCTAAAAGTATTGTCATATGAAAAACTGAAGTAGCCAAAGTAGGACAAGTGGAAATTTCTATTTAAGATCATACACTGGTCAACTGAAGTCAGCAGAAAAAAACTCAGACCTAATGATTGTCAGTTCAATGCCTTGCTTAGGCACTATGCTAGCTATGGTCCTACAGCACTGATGAATTCTTGGCTGAAGTGTGTAAAATTTGGCTATAAAAAGATAATTTGTTATAGTGTCTGAATCCATCTTGGCCAGTTTTACATTATTCTGTGATTTCTCACGGTCTGTGAGAAATGATGTATTTTGTCAAGAGCAAGGACACTATTTCAGTAAGTTTTACCTACGGCATGTATTAGAAAACAAAACAAGAAGATCAAACAACAGAAGAGACCTCTTTCTCAAAATCTTCCTTTATTCAATTTTTGCTAGTCAGTTGGGTATAGCTGATTTTAGGAAACATTTTTCAAGTTACAGTATCAAATAATTTCTGCTCTTCTGCCATCAAGAATTATCTTTCCCAGAGGCCCACCTAAATAAGCCAATGTAAAATATTTTTGAGTGCCCTGGAGTGGATCACTTGTTCTGAGTGGTATTACATAGAAAATTAAAGAACTACTAGAGCACTGTATGAATTTTTATTTAGGAAGACAAATCTGCATCTGCCCTCTGAAAACAAATGTTGGAACATGGGTTCCAACCAGAACAAGTATACTTTCTGAAATAATAATTTCCTCTTATTAAGCAAACTGCAAGTATTTTAGAAGATTGTTGGTTTGGGTCAGAAGCTTCCTCGTGAATGGCAGATACTGCATCTAAAAAAAGCCTATCATTAGTTACAGGTTTTGGTTCTTTCTTTGGAAAACTGTGAGTCTAGAAACCTGTCCTGTAAGATGAAAAAACAAAGACAAATCATGATTGCAATAACTGACCTAATTTAGATAGCCTAATGTAAATAACTTCTGTCTTTATTCCTTTATTGGTCTTTAAGTTTGGACCTGGAGTTCCTTGTTCCTTTAATACTTTTTCTGCTAGAATTGCTCTACCTGTGACAGGACGGTATCAATGCTGGCCCCAAGTGCCTTTGTACCATGGGAGAATCTCAAATCACACAAATGCTCTATTTTCTGGGTTTTTCAGGGGCTTTTTGGTGGTTTTTCACTCTTCGCAACAGAATAAGCCTGTAAGTTTCTAAACTGCCTTTAACACAAGACAAAAAACTCAGTCTTACTTTGGACAATGGGCTAATGCCAAATGAAGGTCAAGTTCTGCCTTACAACTTAGATTTGAAAGTAAAGATCCAAAAAGAAAACTTTACCTTACACCACAGCAGGTGATTTTGAAAAAACTGGGTTTGTCTTCACTTGCTCCACAGAATTGTATCTTAAGTGACATCTTGTATAGTCTCTCTCCATTTGAGAAATTTTAAGAGTATTTTCACATTTGTCAGGCATGAACAAACCTAATGTGCTGTTCCGCTAAAGCATTGGTGCATACTTATCAGAGCAGAGGTCATTTAGGTAGTTCTTGGTTAGCCCATATAACAGTGAAAGCTCTTTAAGAATTTATAATTTTGTACTTGAACTGACGGTTGCTACATGTTACTGTTTCACTAAGCAGAATGATCTCCAAGGTAGGGAAGTATTACTGGAACCAGCTGATAGAAGCATTATGTATCTACGAGGCAGTTGCTTCTAGAGTAGGGAACACACTTTTTAATTCATGTTCTTATTCATCCTCAAGAAGTAAGCAATAAAATACATGATTTAATTTCCTGTGACATGACTCCATCTGATTCTTCTTACAATTATGAAGACTAAAGAAAACTACTGATGACTGTTGGCAGGGAGAGGAAGCTTTTATAATGATGAGCTAAGAAAAAAAGCCACTGGAAACTGATGAAAATAAATTTCATATCACATTTCATATCATATCACTGGCTTTGTAGTTTATTTTTGTTTAAGAAATTAAGCTTTCTACAGCTATACATGCTACTCATTCAGTATCTGGGGCTTTCAGGTTACCCGGGGAGGTGCACACACAGTTTCTGTACAAACATATGTTCCAATAGAGAAAATATTTTTAATTTCTAGACTTGACACATTTTTGAAAGTGATATCTAGAGATGATTACTTAACTATGTGAATCTTAAGAGTTACTGCATCCCCACCGTCACTTAGCGAGGTGGATCCCATCTCTCCAAGCAGACATTCATCCTCAGAGAGTGTCCCATGGTGATAGAAACAAGAACTGTTGCTGACCGCTGCTCTGCACCAGTCAGTACCAGTCTCCTCCTTATGCCCTCTCCCCTCACGAGCAGGACTGAGAAAGGCACCTGGGACCCCACAGCCCTGACTATCCCCCCAGACTGGAGGTGATGGATCCTTTCCTGGTTGCCCCTGGAGGTATCGCTGGTGCCCACAGGGGAGAAGAGCAGGGGGTTGTAGTCAGAGGGTTGGACAAGCTTTGGCAGACTCTCCACAACATCCTGGATCCGGGCCCCCAGCAAGCAGCAAACTTCTCTAGCCAGTGGGTCGGGTCAGCAGATGGGTGCTTCTGTGCCCCACAGCAGGGAGCTGCCCACTACATCCCTCACTGCTTGCTCCAGGTGGTCTGGCATGGCTCAGGCTCAGTCTGTCCAGATACTTTGCTTGAAAGCACCGTCAGCTCTTCCTCAGCTTAGAGGGCTGTGAACCTCAGGTGGAGCAAGAGCCTTACGCGTGGGTCTGGAAGACACGGGCTTCCAGCCATTGCCTTCCACTGATATTCCACTTGCAGTTCTGCTAGTGACAGACTCTGCCCAGGTCTGCACTGTGGTGGGGGTCCAGGGCTCTTGAAGCTGTAGGGTCTCTGAGGAGATCCTGTCTCTCTCTGATGCCGCGCAGCCTGCTGACTTCCGTAACTCCTCTGCTTAGCAGCAGAGCTCTCCAACAGCAGCGCACCTCCTGCAGGAGACGTCCAGGAGAGACCCCAGGCACTCCCTCTCATCCACCGAGCTCTGAGACAGCCTTCCTGCCCCTAGCACCAGCTAAAAGAGGGGGGAGAGTCACCCTCCTGAAACAGGGGCCGCTGCAAGAAAGGCTCCAGGCACCCTGTGTCAAGGGCTGCTGACCTCACTCGCTAGAAGCTGTGGGAGGTTCCCCGGGCCCACGGCCCTGTGGCTCCCCTTGCCTCATACCTGGCAGCAGCAGGTACCCTCAAGCTTCTCAGAGTGTTGCCAGGACCCCCCCTCTTCTACTGCTTTCTAAGAGCCTCGTTTCAAGTCCAGCATCACACCTCTTTGCAGGCCAGCCCCGCTTCTCTATCACACTCCCTGATTTCCAGCTCTGCCTTCTTGTGTTTGCTTTTCCTGATATTGTCTAGAAGAACATGACTTGTGTTTCCACACTGCAATTTGAAATACCGCTTTGTATTAAGGATAATAATTAAGTATAGAAAATGAAGCAGCTATTTGGCCTAAAGGAAGAGAAAACATGAAATAAAGACTGCATCAGAAATACTTTGCACAGGATTCTGTGCATTTCAAAAGTAGGCTGCAATTATCCCCCTTAAGGGAAAAATCTATTCAGTAGCTGTGGATAAAAGTTACTGAGCTGTGAATTCAGTTAACATGTAGGTTGTAATGGCTGAGTGAGAACACTTTCAGCCACTCACATTTATATGAATACCTGATAAAAAGTTTTAGAGATGTAATAAGAAGTTGTGTGAGAAGTATCACATGACTGGGCTGGCCAAGGTTCCTGAGATGGCTGAGAACAGTTCCCCATGAAAGGTCATGCTGCTGAAATGACGTAGCTTTTCTGCATGGCCCAAACTTTTGAGCATCGGGAATTAAATTTCTGATTACAGTAGTCTGCAACATCTATTTTTGCAGCTGCATAACACAAAGGGGAATATGGCTCTGCACTGCGTACGTTTCATGAGGCATGGTTGGACACTGCAAATTGCTGAACTGTTTATGTTTCAGTATTGTCCAAATTAATGAAAACAACTGTGCTGGAATATTCACTTTTGATTGCCAGACATGTGAAAATACCAGTTTGGACAAACTTCTCAAGGACTGTCTCTTAATAGAGAAACTGGTCAGATGAACCAGATGGTCCACAGAGAAATTCTCATTCAATTGCTAATGTTGTTGATTTGCAAAGGAAACTTCGAAGAAAAATAACCCAACAAACCAACAAAAAGGCGGGAAAGCTTTCTACTGAATTAGAAGTATGCACTGGCAAAATACATGATTTGAAAGTATTGTGCCAAGGCTCCTAATATCATAACATTTTAGCATGTTTGATTGATTTTTGTCTGCAACAACTTCTACTCACAATAGAATAATCAACAACTGGGTTTGAATATGGAGAAGGTATTTTTGCTGAGAATGTTTCTGACAGAAGTACTTCAGTTGAAAGCCATGGCTCCTCTACTGAGAAAGTGAGGTTTACTAATAAATATTGAGATATTAACAGCTGGTTAGCTGACATAATGCTAAGTCCTGGGAAAAATGAAATAATCATGTAAAATTGTCTCATTTGCTAACTGTAATAAGAAACGACTGATGAGGTTGGAGGTGATGCATGCAAGGGTTAGAAACCATGCTGAAAAGCCTCCAAACAGATAAAACCTCCAAACATTTTTTTTCTGCTGCATCTTAATTAAAAAAGCAATGAAAATACACTTGGTGATTTGAATAATAGGACTGACTCTGCAGTAAGTGCTGTGTGGTGGGTTTTTAATTGTAGGTTGTAATTATTCTGTTATAGCATTAATCATGATGTGCTTGTATTTTAAGACATCTTAAGATACCAAAACATCTTAAGAAAGCAAAAAGAATTTTCTGTATTAGTACTTACTGAACTCAATTCATTTTGCAGTAATGTCTATTTTATACCAGTTTCAAATAAAGGTTATAAATAAAATGCTAATGTTTATTTGCACTGAGTTATACTCTGGTATGTTTTCAAACTTAACAATTATAAAGGTTCTAATCCTTTTATTGCCAGTGGAAGCCTATATTCTTATGCCATGAAGGATGCTGGGAACTAGAAGTAGTGGCAAAGTGTGACTGTACCCAGACCTTCTCATCTTGTCCTTGTCATGCAGCAGGACACACAGGATTAGATTTTTAAGTGTGCAAGTTACCATTATTCACGTTTTTTTCTGTGTCTCAGATAAGAAGAGTTTGGTTGACTGATATGACCAAAACTGGTGTTATTTTTCCAACTTAAGGCAAAAGAAGTATTCTTTGAAATTCAGCACGCAAGAGCAAATTAAAGCAGCCACTTTAGCTGCGACAATACCTGGATTATCATTCTTCAAAACAATAGCCCTGAACAGAAAACTCACTACTGTTGTGACTTTTTCAGCTCCAGGTGATATTATCCAGCTGAAGATTATACCCTATGAACTGCAATTTATCAAACCAATACCTGTGATCATGGTAATTCAACTATTGCACAAAAAAAGAAAATTTCATCTCTAATGGGTAGACTGGAACTGTGTTTGTGCCCTACAGTCAGGCACTAAAATAGAAAGGCACATTTCTGCAGTTCCTCCACTATACATGAAATTATTTGGCTTTAGAGGAATGAAACTTCTGTGTCCTAAATGTTTTTAAACTTCTTGCCCTGCTCCTATGAACTCAGGCTGGAAGGCAGAGGAAGTTCTTCCCAGTGAATTCCAGAATTTTCTATCCAACTCCTCTGAACTATCTTGTTCAGATAGGTATTCTGGAGATTTAAAAACATCTTACCTTTATGTAGAGTTACAAGCTGTGACTCAGAGCAGAGTGACCCTCACAGCAAAGGAAAAAGATGCTTTTTTTCTCCAGAAATAGCAGGGACCTACCTGAACTGTTCCAATAGCATGTCCTACCAGAAAAATAGCAAGTAGCAGATCTCTCAGAAGACCCTCAGTTAACTTAAAATAAAAAAAATAAAAGGCAAGCTGAATTTTAACATTTTCTTTTCCTTCTTCTACACATACATATTCACACATACTGATTTTAAAAGTATATCATAAAACTTTGTTTAATATAAACTTACACAATTGATAGGTAGAATTTTGTATGGCTTAAAAGAGGGTTTTCTAAAAACCCCTTTTGAAGAAGAAATGCTTCTGTAGTCCAAGTAGTGTTGTCCGGAAAACAGATACTAGATTTTGTAAGTGACTGAAGAAATGCTGCCCTGAAACAATAATTGGATGCAGAATCTGTTCTCAGATCTCTCTCTTACCCCCTTTGGTGCATTTTCCCAGCCTGTAAATGGTGGCGATAATCTTCCTTTGTTAATATGTCCTTGGAGATTCAGAGATAAAAATACTATCTAGATACTATTGGTTGTCAGCTAAGTCCCTCATCTTAGTTTGGAGTAAGTTTTAAAAGAACTGAAAGCTGAGAAAAGCTACTCCATCTTTGAATTCAGCAATTTTATGGGGAGAAGAAGAACTTCATTATAAAGCACACTCATATAGCTGCTAATATGACTCTTATAACTGATACTGCTATGCTAAATACAGCAATCAAGTTTTTTCATGTGTTTGCCATAAAACAGATAAAAAGCAGATGCAGAAATCTCACGGCTTCTTCAGTTTACCATGCCATAAACATATAAAAGACTGCCATCCAGAGGCGGGAAGTTTGAAAGGATTTCAGCTGCTTACATTGACTATGTAGAGTTCATGTTACTCTCAATATAGGTAGGATTTTAAGATTTCTGGCTCAAGTTTCATCTAGGAAAAAACAACTACCACTAGAGAAATTTTATGCTAGAAAAATATTTTCATAACTTTTCTGGGTAGGGATATAAAATCAGTCTCATACTTTGTGAAAAATAGGTCTTGTAAAATGCATTTTATATAATTTTTGAGATCACAGATGTGGTGGATTAGGAATTACTTCACAGAATTAGGAGTTTGTTTTCTGTAAGATGTTTTCCTCCAGTCTTCTTAAAAAAACAACAACAAATTATACTAAGGCATATACAAAAAAAGACAGCAGCTGCCTGATAAGCCTGAATGGTATAAAGATGGAAAGGGGGTGAAAGCAATTTCTAGCATTTGGGAAGAACTGTGGATTTGTTGGAGTTTAGAATGAAGTCTATTGTCTGTGAAACGCTACAAAGTTGACATTTTCCAATTTGTCTCTATTTGAAAGTTAGTTCAAGTTAAACTGAGGTGTCAATCTGAATTGTGTTAGATATTTCAAAAATCCTACTTCCATGTGCAGTTTTATTCCAAAATAAAATGTGCTGAAATAACTGTAGATGTAGGCAAAACATATACTCTTGTTTTCAGATATCATGTTAACTGCCTACTCTGATGAGAAACAGTTCATACTATCAGAACTGAGGTTTTGGCCATGTGCAGTACTTGGCAAGCATCTCTGCATGAATTTATACACTGAGTAAAATTCCTAACTGATTATGAGAGGCAGAAAAATATCCTGACCTGGACCACGCATCTGGGCAAAACCTGAGAAAATAAGAGCATTATCAGTAGTCAGTCTGAACAGGCAGTCTACTGTGAGCAGTAGTAGGAGACTGGCATTTGAAAATTATGCCTCTTGATTAATTCAACAAGAGAAGGAATATTCATGTTGTAAAAGACACATTTGTTTCCTGTGTTCTGCATCACCCATCTATGCATAACATTGGAGTTTTGGTTGTACGATAAGGCAAATGGTGTAAAGTTATTGAGTATGGAAACAAACTTATCTAGCAAAAACTATATAAATATACTGAGTTTTAGTGGCATTCTA
This sequence comes from Haliaeetus leucocephalus, assembly GCF_000737465.1. Classification (NCBI taxonomy): domain Eukaryota; kingdom Metazoa; phylum Chordata; class Aves; order Accipitriformes; family Accipitridae; genus Haliaeetus; species Haliaeetus leucocephalus. Next base: position 1,436,045 of record NW_010973158.1, on the reverse strand, counting down.
GTACTGCTTGTGAAAGAATATTCAGAAGCAAATTGCTTTATTTTTATTTGGATCTCTTCACGAGATTGATACATGTCTGTTTTAATCACTCTTACATACTGAAAGATTAAGTTAAACATATGAATTCACCATCTTAAATAAATAAAAAGTTGTATACTGAGCACAACTCAAATGCTTTAATGAGAACCAAAGGTGCTAGTTATAGTTAAATGATGGCAGTATTTTAAAGATTTGTACCATTCACTCAAACTTTTCTCAAAGTCTCAGTAAGTTGTTCCCAAAATTCAAATTGTGTTATACAATGATTATTTTAATGTTTGGACTTTTTTTTTCCCCCTAAAGACTGTTAGTTTTTTTTATTTTGAGTTCAGTGCATAATTGCAGAATTATGAAAGCCTGACTGAAAAAAACCAGAACAAAGAGTGTGTTGTTTAGCATCCTGCAAATGTATTAATGTGAGCTGATGCTTAAGTAACTTACATGGAAACATCTAGTCATTTGACAACCAAACTCAGCTGAGAAATGCCCACAGAAAGGAGTATCAGTCATATGGCCACCCTACCACCACATGGGCAGTCCTTTCCTGAACAATGCACGTATGTCTTTCTTCTTTGTTTAACAGAGTGTTGTGTGAATCAGGTGAGTAACAGGTGTTACAACAGCACATAAGGAATAACTGGTGATCGAGAAAAATATTATGACAAGTGGGAAAAGCAGTTTGACATACAGGCAAATACTTTGACAGATAAAAACCTCTGAGATTAGCTGTTTTTGCTGACAGTGATACAAATTCATTGAGATTTTCATGTACTCACAGGTTTCTCAGGAAAAGCTTTTTCTAGACTATCTTACATTTGTACTTAGGTTGGCAATAATATGCTTGATATTCTATGTGCTGCTTGGCCAATACAAAGTGTTACTTTAAATGATCTATGGAGCAATTCCAAGCATTGTTTGCTACAACATTAAGTGGGAAACTGGCAGCTAGGCTTTCCTTGCAGAAATGCTGTTTGTTCTTAATTGCATCTTGGTAGAAGTCAAGCATTGTTCCTTTCTATTATAGGAGAACAGAAAAACAATTAAATTCTTCATGCTTGTTCTCCTGTTTGAATTAGTGATGCTAGTCTCACTTGTTAATCACATTCCATCAAATCCTGTTCAATGTAGTTGTAATTGAGCAAAGCATTGCTGGTTCTCTCTAATCAACAGTTTTGGCCATGACAGTAAGAATTAAAGTCTGTTAGATTCTCTCTCCTTGAAGAAGATACATGATTATGGAAACCACCAGTGAAGTAGCTCAAAGATCTTGTCATATACATGAAATATAATCAAAGAACAAACCATTCCACCAACTGTAGACCTGCATTGACTACAGACATTCTGAGCAAGGTAGCAGTACTATAACACTTTTAATGGATTTTCAGATTTCCTCAGATCACTAATGAATATCTCCATTATTATAGAAAGTTAACAAAAAGCATTCTTCCAAGCTTCTTATCAACTAAGAATGATTGAATAAATGAACTCAGTTCAGGTAAGCACCTGTAGTTCTCACAGAATCACAGAGTTCCTGAGGTTGGAAGGGCCCTCTGGAGACCGCCCAGTCCAACCCCACCCTGCTCAAAACAAAGTCAACAGGCCAGGTTTTGAGTATTTCCAAGAACAGAGACTCTGCAACTTCTCTGGGCAATCATTTCCAGCAGTCAACCACCCTCACAGTAAAACAAAGGGGGTTTTTCTTGTGATTAAATGAAAATTCCTGCAATTCAATTTGTGCCCATTGCCTCTTGTCCTGTCACTGGCCACCACTGAGAAAAGTCTGGCTGTCTTGTTTATACTGTTCCATCTGGTACTTTTTCACATTGATAAGAAGCCCTCCTGAGCTGGGGAGCCCAGCACTGGACACAGCATTCCAGATGTGGCCTCACCAGTGCTGACTAGAGGGCAAGGAGTACCCTCCTCAACCTGCTGGTCATGCTCTTGCTAATGCAGTCCAGGGGGGTGTTGGCCTTCTTTGCAACAAGGGCACATTGCTTGCCCATGTTAAACTCATTAAACAGGATTCCCAGGTCCTTTCCTGCCAGCCAGTTTTCCAGCCAGTTGGCCTCCAGCATGTACTGGTGCATGGGGTTATTCCTCCCCAGGTACAGGACTTCGCATTTCCCTTTGCTCAACAACAGGAGATACCTGTCAGCCTATTTCTCCAGGCTTTTGAGGTCCCTCTGCATGGCAGCACATCCACTCTAAAGGTATCAGCCGCTCCTCTGGATTCTGCATCATCTGCAAACCTGCTGAGGTCACACCACGTCCCACTGTCCAGGTCATTAATGAAGACATAATGACAATATAACAGTATTGGACCCAATATTGACCCTGGGGTACATCACTATTGACTCATTGCCAGCTGGATTTTGTGCGACTGATCCCAATCCTTTGAGCAGGGCAATTCAGCCAGCTTCCAATGCACCTGGTTGCCCACTCATCTAATCCATACTGCATCAGTTTGTCTATAAGGATGTTACGGGATGTTATGGGATGCAGTCACAAAAGCCTTGCTGAAGGCAAGATAAACACTCTTAGCTGCTCTCCCCTCCTTCATGGAGCCAGTCATTTCATTGTAAAAGGGTACACAATGAAATGACCTGCTATACAGGTCAGCATACTTTTCTCTTCATAAATCCATGCTCACAACTCCCAATCACCTTCTTGTCCTTAACAGGTTTGAAAATGGCTTCTAGGAAGATTTGCTTTGTCACTTTTCCAGGGATCGAGGTGAGGCTGACCGGCCTGTAGCTTTACAGATGCTCCTGCCCATCTAGAATCTAGGGGTGACATTCACCTCCCCCAAACACTACAACCTTTCAAAGAGAATTAATGGTGGCGTCACAGTGACGTTGGCTAGATTCCTCTATGCTCTTACAAACATCCCATCAGGTCCCATAGACCTGTGTGTGAATAATTCGTTTAACCCGATTCTCCTCTGCCAAGGGTTATGTCATCCTCGCTCCAAACTTTCTGATTGGTCTCAGGGGCTTGAGATTTCCAGAGCCAAGTTTTACCTGTGTCCTGATTTCAGCTGGGATAGAGTTAACTGTCTTCCTAGTAGCTGGTACAGTGCTATGTTTTGAGTTCAGTATGCGAAGAATGTTGATAACACTGATGTTTTCAGTTGTTGCTCAGCAGTGTTTAGACTATAGTCAAGGATTTTTCAGCTTCTCATGCCCAGCCAGCGAGAAAGCTGGAGGGGCACAAGAAGTTGGCACAGGACACAGCCAGGGCACCTGACCCAAACTGGCCAACGGTGTATTCCATACCATGGGATGTCCCATCTAGTATAGGAACTGGGAAGTGGGGGTGGGGAATCGCTGCTCGGGGACTAGCGGGGTGTTGGTCGGCAGGTGGTGAGCAATTGCACTGCGCATCATTTGTACCTTCCAAAACTTTTATTACTACTCTTGTCATTTTATTAGTGTTATCATTATCATTATTAGTTTCTTCTTTTCTGTTCTATTAAATCGTTCTTATCTCAACCCACGAGTTTTACTTCTTTTCCCGATTTTCTCCCCCATCCCACTGGATGGGGAGGAGTGAGTGAGCGGCTGCGTGGTGCTTAGTTGCTGGCTGGGGTTAAACCACGACAACCTGTTCCCCAGGAGTAGTTGAATCTGAAGTTAAATTTTACTTTTCATAAATTGCTTAAGAAGTAGAACTGTTTGATTTTATATCAAACAGATGTGCTCTGTGGATAAGATTCTTTTGGAAGTCTTTAAGGCTCCATTTAAAGAAGGCTAATGAATGCTTTCTAATGTTTCTGTCTTTATTTTACCTCATTTGATTTCTACTCCCTACACCTGGAAGCACAGCAAGTACCACACTGATGTCCACATCTAACAGACCATCCACGGTCTACTCTAAAGGTGACTTCTCATAAGGAGAAAGACTTTTCTCCTGATCACCTAAAACAGGTTTTACTGTAACCTCCTTCTGAATTGCCAATATTTTGCCACTGGCACTTGCAATCAACATTTCCCACTAAATGCTTTTTAAACCTTTTGGAAAGATCAGGAAATACAATCTTAGACAAAAGGCTAATAGTTGCTTTTGTTTAAAGACTTTACCATTTTACATGTGGGTAACATGGAATTTAAGTTTCATGATCTCTATAAGGGTAATGTATTGCTGTTGTTTTTCAGAATCCAAATGATGCAGTTCTAGGGGGAGATTATTTTCTATACACAGGAAAACCTCAGCTGATTAATGAAACAGAAAAGGTATGTTGTTGTAAGGGCAAGCAAGTGCTCCATATTCTGAGATTTGCCCTGTACCTCTAAAAAAACCCCACTTTTTGTTTTCAGAAAGGATTGCTTCTTTTCCCTCATGAACATGCATATTGTTGATGCATGGATGGTTTACCATTTGCCTTCACAGTGTCTGAAAACTCTGCTCACCAGGGGACCCTTATGAATTGCGAAGTCCCACTCAGTCTAATTTCTGGAGCAACTTTGAAGGAAATGGAAAGAACTTTGACTACACAATGGTTACTGATAAATCAGTTCTCTTTGAAGCATAGTTTGCACCTGGTTTTACATATTAAGAACAGGAATTTTTAAGTAATAACTTTACTGTTCCAGAGAGGTGTTAACTCATTTTTGAGAATTTAATGCAATGACTGTAAAGCTGTTCTCCCAAGGACCCCATCAACTCTGGATAACTCTACAATTTTGCAAAGGGCTTTCTGAAATCATGGTTAGAGCTCCAGAGATGGAGCTCAGGCAAAATCTATTGTGTGGATTGTCAGGAAATTGATGCTGGGATCCCCAGCTGGCAGAAGCTGAAGGACTTCTGCACTACAGGCACAGAATGCCTTGATCTTTGCTAATTGACCTAACATCATTGCTCGTACAGGCAAGGTGAAGGTAAAATGAAAGAATTTATTTACTGAATCTAAGTGCACCAATACAGTTACTGAAAAGTATAAAAACAGGTGAGAAAATTTGAAAAGAAGCTCCTACATGTACTAATCCACTTAGACGACAGCTGAAGTTTTCTCTTGGCCTACAGCAACCCGTATGAAGATGCAAATGCAACTCAGTTAACTGTTGATTAGAGAGATGATGTTTGGGCACTGCTTGTACACCAATTCCACTTCTGCATGTCTACCCATTTTATTTAACCTTTTTTCTCAATAGCTCTGTTTTTTACTATAGGAGAGGGAGTGGCTCTTAAATACTTTTAAATTTTGAACAGTTTGGTTAAAATAGAGTCTTTGTTTGCTTCTGGCATTTTAAGGGCAGCCTACGTGAATCAAGGCTTTCGGCATTGGGGTTTGTTTTTTGGTTTTTTGGTTTTTTTTTCTCTTCTTCTGAAATCCAAATTAATTTATCTATTTGTATTATTTTCCAAGCTAATTTTGTCCTCTGGCAGGAATGGACAAGTACAAAATTTAAACAGTGTTTTGCTTCTGTTTTGTTTTTGGGAAGCAGACCAGTAGCTCAGAATTTCATATGTACTTTGTCTGGTTTTGGCTGGGAGAGAGTTCATTTTCTTTCTAGTAGCTGGTATAGGGTTATGTTTTGGATTTAGTGTGAGAATAATGTTGATAACACACTGATGTGTTCAGTTGTTGCTAAGTAGTGTGTATACTAAGTCAGCTTCTCATGCTCAGCCAGCAAGAAGGCTGGAGGGGCACAAGAAGTTAGGAGGGTGGACGCAGCCAGGACAGCTGACCCAAACTGGCATTCCTTACCATGTAATGTCATGCCCAGTATATAAACTGGGGGGAGTTGGCCTGGGGGAGGGGTGTGAATCGCTGCTTGGGAACTGGGCGTTGGTCAGTGAGTGGTGAGCAATTGCATTGTGCATCACTTGTTTTGTATAGTCCAATTCTTTTAATATTATTATTGTCACTTTTTCATTATTATTATTGTTGTTGTCTTCCTTTCTGCCCTATTAAACTGTTCTTATCTCAAGCCATGAGCTTTACTTTTTTTTTTCCCTGATTCTCTCCCCCATCCCACTGGGTGGGGAGAAGTGAGTGAGCAGCTGCCTGGTGCTTAGTCGCTGGCTGGGGTTAAACCACGGCACACATTTATGATTTTATGATGGGCTGATTCTACTTTTTATTGGAAAAGCTCTACCTGAAGGAGGGTATCCCAGTCAGTTCTGACATCACAGAACTTTTCTATTTGTGAATTTCAGAGCTCATTTTTCTGGTACCCTCCACTGAGAGATGCAAGGAGAAAGGACAAGAATGTTCAAAGCAGTAATAGTTCTACACCTCTGCTAACCGCCTTTAGATGAGATGTACTAGTCAAAACACAGGAAATCTTGGTGTAATATTCCTATAGATAGAATAATCATACTGGAGTTTGATTTTGCACAATATGTAACAAAAGATCTTGAATTCTCCAGTTAAACTTCTCTAAACTTAGGCTAATTAAAAGTTACCAGGATGGCTGAAAGAAAGGATTTAACTTTGATCTTAAATCGTGTACTTCTGGAATATGGATTCCATTTAGAAAAAGAATATGAGCACACCAATTACCATTTTGAAATAAGTACTACCTGAAACATATGCATAGGCATTTTTAAATAAAATAAATCTCTGACAATTGCTTGGAATTACTTAAAATTCTATAGCACATTAAGCGTCAGTAAAGGAAGCACTACCCAGGCTTATCTATGGAGATTCTGTACCAAGTGACCTACTTGCCCAGGGACGTATCACAAATTTGCAATCTTTTTCAGCCCAGAGAGCTTCAAAAATACTTCGGTCCTTTCTCAGTTCAGGTTTGGGGTACAGAAAGTCTTAAACCCTAAAATACTCATGTCTGAAGCCTTAAATCTCTCAGTGGCAAGATGCACAGTTCTTTATCACCTAAAAAAGACTGGTTAGACCCTTAGTAGCGACCACCCACCCGCATAGCGCTCTGGCTCATTCTCTCCAGTCAATCTAATTTTCAGAGACAACTTGGAACTGCAACCCCAGCTAAAACCAATTTAATTGGGATAGATCCCCAGTCAAGTTGTAACAAAACCGCTCAGAACTTACTCCACCGCAACCCCTTCCTGCTTACACGTAGTTAGGGTGTTTTCAAGGGTTTATTCCCTGGGGTAATTAAACCGCCTCCCGTTGAACTCGGCTACCCAAAGGGCACTGAGGTGGGAGATCTCTCTCTTCCTCCGTTTCTCAACCCGCCGGCAGAGCGCCCGGTGCGTTTCACGCCCCAGCAACTAAGGGACCCAAACCTGCCCTGTTACAGGCGGGGTTTGGGACCCAGACTCCCCGCTACCCCGGGCGTCAGCCGGGAACCCTCCCGCTTCGCTGACGGGGAAGGAGCGCCGTTGCCCCCCCGCCGCTCGCGCCGTCCGTCGCGCGGGGATGGGC
>NW_010973158.1:1417187-1428648 GCF_000737465.1 Haliaeetus leucocephalus | reverse complement strand
CGGCCTGCGCGGGGCGGGGGCGCGCTCGCGCTCGCTCGCTCGCTCGCTCCCCCGCGAGCCCCGGCCGGCAAGGGCCGAACAGCCGCCCGCCCAGAAACTCCTCCAGGGAGCAGTCGAGTCCGTCGCTAGAGCGGCCGCGCGCTAGGACGCTCTGGCAGGCGCCGCGCGCTCCTCTCCGTCGTCGGGCCCGCCTCTCCCGCTGCGTGCGGCACCGCTGCGAGTGCAGCGGTCGTGCAGGCTCCGCCATGATGAACAGCGGAGGGATCGGGGTGCCGCTGGGCTTCCCCTTGGGCCCCACGTCCGTCATCCAGGTCACGAACCTCTCCTCGGCAGTGACCAGTGAGCAGATGCGGACTCTCTTCGGCTTCCTGGGAGATATCGAGGAGCTGCGCCTCTATCCCCCGGAGTAAGTGGGGCCTGCGCCCGCCTCCCGAGGGATAGAGACTTGGGAGGAGGAAGAGGCCTAGAAGGGCCGGGAGGGTGGAGGGGAGGGAAGAGGCAGAGGGCCCCGCCCGCCATCTTGAGTGCGGGCAGCAGAGCCTCGCGCACGGGGGTCACGTGGTCGCACCCCTTTGTATGGCAGGAGCGGTCGGGGAGAGGCGCTTCGCCCGGTCTTAAGATGGCGGCCCCGGCCCGGAGGAGGGGAGCAGCCGCGGCGTCTCCGGAGCGGCGGGGTTTGTGTTTTCGTGGAGGCGGCCAGGGCTGCGGCCGCCCGCTGGGGGTGCCGGCACTGAGTCGCAGCCAAAGGCCCGGGGAGAAGCGTGTTCGCAGGCTGCCCCGCAGCGCTCCCCCGGCGCAGGTCGCTTCCCCACCCCTTCCCCCGAAAACCCCCTTTCTGTGGCCCACCTTTCTCTTCGCTCGGATTGAGCGGAGGGGGGTCGGGCGATAGAGCCGCAGGCCCGGCCCCCGCCCGGCTCGCTGCCAGGCCGTGCTGCCCGGGCGCTGCATGCCGGCGGGACCAACTCTTTTTTTTTTTTTTTTTTTTTTCCCCCTATTGGAAAGGCCCTCGGCTCTTTCCTCTCTCAGTTTTCTGAGAAAGGGCCGCTCTAACAGAAGCCAAAATAGCTGTTCACAGAGGGACGGAACCTGCCCTGCCTTGTGCTCAGAAATGCCCCTGATAAGACGCGTGCAGTAAATGAAAGTCAATAACGGACATAGATTGTTTCTCTAAATTGTAGCTGTTCTCATGATGTCGGTTGCATGCGAGGGATGCACTCAGATGGGAAACACTGAGGTTCACAAAATAACAGTATTGTTCCTCCCAGGCAGGGGACGAAAAGAAATACATATTTATTAACGCATCTGTTGTAGTAGGAAGTGAATGACAGACATGTCCTCTCAAACCACGTATTTTTTTTCCTTACAAAAATTAAATAGGAATAGCATAAACAGGAGGGAGTCATTCATGTCTGGATGCTTCAATTTTAATGCAAAGACGTTCAGGCAAATAAAATTTCGATTTTTAAAACTGAATAGCAAAAAAGTTGGTATTTACCCATTTTTATATGTTACTGTGTTACATCTGGGTAGGTTTGAATAAGGACCACTTAGAAAAATTAAATATGATTTCATATGTATATAAAGTGTATGTAATAGGCATCCATTCACGTACAGATATGCTTAAAACAGCCTTACTGAGTTTTAAACGCTCTTTAACAGATTGATGATGATTTTTATACAAATTTCTAGGGTTTTACTTTGAACTTGTTCAACACTTGCTTCTTAATACACTTGAGTTTTCTCCCGACTGCATATATTTTTTGTTATAGCTGTTGCTCTTATTTTTCACTGTTATATGACAGATTTTAAGGCAAATAGATACTTTCTTGACATTCATATGCAAGTAATGTTTGTGCCTATGTATAAAATTTTGCCAGTGTGTATATACGCATAAAATACTAAAATCCAGTACCATGGTAGGGTTTGACTAGGGAATGTGAAGGTTATAATGCTGTAAACATCAGTTTTACATGATTTTGTTTCCAGAGATAGGATGCGGGATTGTGATTACTTATTTTACTCTTGGTTTTGTTTACAGTTTTTATGCATAACTTTTAGAAATACAGATTTCCTGAGTAATAGTTATGGGCATTTGACCTGACTTTCAAACTATTACCTTGGAAAAAAATTAAGTATTTACTCTAATGCCCTTCTTGTGAAATGAAAAAGGATGTGCCTCCTACTGACTCTCTCTGATAAATTAAGAAAACGTTGTTTCACTGATGAGTGCATGGGAAGCAAAGGTGCCCCAAGCAAAAAGATGTTGTAATAGATGGTTGCAATTTGTTAAAATTTTTTTCTGGTACTGTTTTTTTCCTTAAGTATTTAACGATTTAAGGCTTAGATTTTTTAAGATCAATTCTTTCTTTTTAGAAAGTTTCTTTTTTGATTGAATTTTTACATTAGAATCAACATGAGACAAAAATCATGTCATCTCAGTCTTGGCTTTAAAACCAGCTCTGTAAGAAATCCAAACTTCCAATGTATTCTAGAGCATGAATTTTTTTACCTTCATGGAACAGGGGAAGCTCACTTCTTAGTCTGTTTTCTAGATGAAAAACTTAATTCAGTAAGTCGAATTAGTGAACTACAGGTCTCATGGATGTTGAATACCGAATGACAAATATTAATATGCTCTTTTTAATTTATTTCATGCTGAGGGATAAGAGAAAGGTGACATAGTAGCTTTCAGTCATCTGAAAGTGTTTGTGCTAGCTAAGTTAAGTAAAAGCTTTCACTGAGATTGGAACCCCATTTCCTAGCCTTTCTACAGAAATACATAGTTAAAGAAATAAAGCCAACAATTCTTGTTTCAAGAATAATCTGTGGTGTAATATTAAAAGAGTATTATCCTAACTTTTTTAATAGATTAAGCAATGAGTTGAAATAAAGTTACATGTTGCATTGTGTAGAATTGGAACCTGTTTTCTCTCTGTCCTGGTTTCAGCTGGGATAGAGTTAATTGTCTTCCTAGTAGCTGGTATAGTGCTATGGTTTTGAGTTAGGTATGAGAAGAATGTTGCTAACACACCAGGTGTTTTCAGTTGTTGCTAAGTAATGTTTAAAGTCAAGGATTTTTCAGCTTCTCATGCCCAGCCAGCAAGAAGGCTGGAGGGGCACAAGAAGTTGGGAGGGGACACAGCCAGGGCAGCTGAGCCAAACTGCCCAAAGGGGTATTCCATACCATGGGACGTCATGTCTAGTATATCAGCTGAGGGAGTGGGGGGGGGGGGGATCGCCGCTCGGGGACTAACTGGGCATTGGTCGCAATTGCATTGTGCATCACTTTTATATTCCAATCCTTTCATTATTATTGTTGTCATTTTATTAGTGTTATCATTATCATTATTAGTTTCTTCTTTTCTGTTCTATTAAACTGTTCTTACTTCAACCCACAAGTTGTACTTTTTTTGCCGATTTTCTCCCCCATCCCACTGGGTGTGGGGGAGTGAGCAAGTGGCTGCATGGTGCTTAGTTGCTGGCTGGGGTTAAACCAGGAAGCTCTCTAATTCTGTATTGCAAATATTCAGCTTATACACAAAATATTTTTACTTAGTCAAGCATGAGTTTGCAGAGCAGAGTGAAATTGTGTTCTCTTCTGTATGCATCATTTAAGGTATATTAAAAAAAGGGCATTCATGTTAAGGAATTTACTGTAATATTTGTAATCCCATTGCCTTTGCTGGGCATGTTTATTTCTAATGGATGTGAACTCCCAGTTCTGTTGGTAATGCACATCAATAAACAGAATATATAGACAGATGTATGTATATGTACATGCATACACACACTTTATAAAGCTCCCTTTTCTCTATGATCTTTCCAACTGAAAGTACAAATTATCCCTCACCTCTTCCAAGTCAGCCCTGTCAGCCTTCTACTTTCTCCCTTAATCTCTGTCCCGATCCAATGTCGGGGAAGGTTTTGATATGATTCCAAGAGCGAGATTAAGACACAAATGAGGTCAAATGCCGTATACCCAAAAGAGCTTTTATTATCAAAAGTATAAAATAGTAGCGATAGGATAGAATGGAAGAAAAGGCAGAAATCAAGCAAGCAGTCAGGATAGAGTTGCAAGGATAGTCACCACCGTGGATCCAGCAGCGACCCTTTGGTCCTCAGTCTTCAATTCTTCGGTGGTGGGTGCACACCACAGCTTGTCTACACGATTTTTTAATAGGGCATGTTTTGATAAGGTATGCACAGGCGTATTGTTCATGCAGTGTGTGAACAGTGCATGAACGTTTCATCTGTCACGCGACCTTCGTGTGATCAACACCAGAAACCAGTATCTTACCTCAAAGACTACAGTTTCTGTGAGAATGGTAGCCTCCATGTTCTTGCATACTTGTTGGCTTGCCTGTTTCCTCTCCTGGATGCCTCAGTGGCCTAGTAATCCTCCTTATGGACAGAGGAGTGTCCTGCTTAGGCAGGCTATCCCAGAAACAAAAGGCTCGAGATAAGCAGTTCACAGTTCTTGAGATGAACGGCTTGAGATGACAGTCCAGTCTCTCACGCCTAACAATCTTTGAGACAAACAGCTCAAGGTAACAATTCAGTCTCTCACAATCTCCTGAAGTCTAATCCATAAAATCTGATTGTATTAAATACTCAATTTTTTTTTTAAATAACAAAGCTACTTTTTTAATTGAAAGGAAATAGAATATCTCTAGTTGGCAGGGACCCATAAGGATCGTTGAGTTCAACTCCCTGCTTCTCGCAGGACTACCTAAAACTAAAGTATATGACTAGGAGCATTGTCCAGATGCTCCTTGAACTCGATGACAGGCTTGGTGCTGTGATCACTTCCCTGGGGAGGCTGTCCCAGTGACCAACCACCCTCTCCGTGAAGAACCGTTTCCTAAAGTCCCATCTGAACTTCCCCTGACGCTGCTTCATTCCACCTCCTTGTGTTCTATCGCTCGTCACCAGAGAGAGGAGATCAGCACCTCTCCGCTGCCTCCCTTGAGGAAAGCCGTAGGCTGCAGTGGGGTCACCCCTCAGCCTTCTCTTCTCCAAGATGAACAAGACAAGTGACCTCAGCTACTCCTCCCAAGTCTTGCCCTTGAGATTTTTCACCATCTTGGTCACCCTCCTCTAGACACGGTCTTAACAGTTTGATGTCCTCCTTATACTGAGGCACCCAAAACTGCACACAGCACTCAGGGTGGAGCTGCACGAGCGCAGTGTAGAGTGGGACAGTCACCTCCGTCGACCAGCTAGCTGTGGTGTGCTTGATGCACCCCAGGACATGGTTGGTCCTTTTGGCTGCCGGGGCATACTGCTGACTCATGTTCAACTTGCCATCAACCCAAACCCCCACATCTCTTTCTGCAGGGCTGCTCTCCAGCCTCTCATCCCCCAGTTTGTACATATAACCAGGATTATCCCACCCCAGGTAGAGAATCTGGTGCTTGCTGTTGTCAAATTTCACATGGCTGGTGATTGCCCAACTCTCTAGTCTGTCCACATCTCTCTGTAAGGCCTGTCTACCCTTGAGGGAGTCCACAGCTCCTCCTAGTTTAGTAGCATCAGCAGACTTACTTAATGTACATTCGATGCCTGCGTCTGGCTCTTCAGCACCCATGGCTGAATCCCATGGGACCCCATAGATTTACGCGCATCCTGGTGGAGCAGCAAATCTTGGAACAGGTCTCATTCTGGTATTCATGCATTAACTTGGTCAAGGACATGGACCATTTTGGAGCATTGCTCTTGACAATTTAATTTTTTTTTAAAATATTTTTTCCAATTCTTGGAAGATGCAGCTTTGCATGTTAGCTTTGGATTTTTTTTTCCTAATTCTTTGATACTTTGATGTGTCAGAGAAATCCCAAAGGACTGTGGGAGTGGTGAATTCGATCAGGTGATCATTTCCACCTTATATCAAATTCCTTTGATAGCACTGTTCCGCTCTAATTCATTGTGCAACATCCTGCCACTGACTTAACGAAAAAAGATTTTTGACTTACTAGGGAGCGAGGATGATGTCTCTGGCACCTATAGGTTTTATGCCTCAGTGATTGTAGAGCAAAGTACAGGGCTATGGTTGTCTGAACTAATATTATTAGAAGAGTTCCTTTTTACCCATTTTCTACATTTTTCCTGTCATTAACATGTACCTTGGTTTTATAGGATGCAGCAGAGAACTTCCTTAAAAAACTAAAAGGCAATCTCAATTGCTGAATATAATTGCTTCCAGATTATATTAAATAGAAGCCTGTTAATGTTAGAGTAGTTTACTTAAAGTTCTTCTGAGCTTGCAGAATATGGAGAGGAAGAGAGAAACCACCTCAGTTTTTTCATGCATTAAATAAAATGCAGGCTCTTTCAGATAACAGTATTCCCAGCAACCTTCCTGAATACAGTGACTTTTCCCAGCAATTAATATCTTAAGACTGTGGTTTTAAAGTATCAGTTTCTGTTAGGATCCTTTATTTTTATATCTCAAATTGATTGGGAGGACTTTTTTCTTACGAATGTTGAGTTAAATCATGCTATGCTTTTTGGTAGTTTGTCACTTCATGTTTTATCTTCATTAATAAAAGCCCTTCAGTTTCTTCAGTCACTGCTGATCAGACATCCCTTTAAGAAGGATGAATTTTATACCTGCCATGTTCCTGAAAGGCTGGTTCTCTGTGGGGAAGTTTCTGTCTTGTATATTAGAGGCTTTCATACCTTATGCAGATGGCAGTAAATGCTACTTCATTATTACTGTTATGTTCCTACGTGAGCTGCCTATGTGAGGCCTATGTGAGCTGCGAGTAGTCCACCTTAAGATTCAGTGCTGAGGGCATTGGAAACTCTTGGCACTGAAGACATTGTTTCCATGTGGTCATTATCCCAATTTTAGCTACTTGCCAGTGAGGCTTCATTGGCACTGGAAGCAATATTTCTTTTAATTGAAAAACCATTAATATGAATCATAGGTCAGTGGGTCAGAGATGCTTGTTACTGGTTGCTGTTGTTTGTATTTACTTATTTTCTTACAAGAAAATCTCAAATTTGATTTGATTGTGCAACTACATACTGTTCTGCTCTCTGGAATGCTTTCCATCAAAACTTTAATATTAAAAATGAAAGGACCTGTTTGTGGACCTTGAATAACATCAGTAAACAAGTGTAATTTATGCGGAGGTGGGAAAAGGGTTGGGTTCTTTTTAATTCACTCATTTCACTCTTAATGTGTATTTGATTATCACATCTTAGAGACCAGCAGAGTTTGTCTTTTATCATGCTGCATCTGTCTGCTGTATTGGTTTAACCTTGTTGGTCACTAGCGTCAAAAATTTGCACAAGAAACTTAGACTTCATGAGACTTTTTTAACCCTTTCCTTGTAAGACTTGTCTCTTAAAGACTGCCACAGGTGGCTTTCAGTGCTGAAAGACCCCTTTTATTCCACTTCATTACCAAGCCTTTTGGTCATCTCTTATTCTCTGTCCCATAAACAGAGCTTTAACCTTGAGAAGAAGAATATTCAGAGACCTTTTGAGAATTAGGTGGGAGTTTTTTCAACCAACTTTATATGAAGGATGCTCAGAAATGAAAGTAAGGGATGATTGTAAAATCCTTTCAGAAAACATGATTTCTGTGTTGTTTGGCTTCTTAATTTACTTGTACGTGTAGTACTTTCCCTTTTGCTTATATCTTGTGGAAAGCAGGATGACTGAATTGCAGGTCTCTAATTTTACCTAATGAGTTCTGGTTTCTTCCTGAATCTAAAGACCTAAATATTGTAAAGAAAAGTTATAGGTGTATATGAAGATGACTTGGAAAATCATGGTTAGATAGGATGAAAAAGTCAACAAGAACAGAAAATAATATAACAACCACAGCCCATGTAAGAGAATTAGTTTATGTACTAAGAGTTGTTACTACACAAGGGCCTCCATGTGGATTTGCCACTTCTGTGTAGAAGACAGTGGCTTTAGTGGGGCTTTGCTGTCAGCTACAGTGGTATTTTGTCACAAAGTCTGAGGAAAAACTCCTGAAGTTTCGAATACCTGGGTATGGTCCTGATTTGGTTAGAGATCTGAATTCCCATATTGGGAGTGGAGAATTGCTGTCACTGTTTAACAAGAGCTCCTCAGTTTGCCATTTGCAAAACTTGCAGTGCTTACTGAGATTTCTTAAGTGGGAGTACACAGAGGCCATTAGCGAGGTAGGAAGGAGGCTTCCTGCAAGCCTGCACATGCAGAAGGTCTCTGAGAAACCACGCTTGTGTGATGATGCCAACGTTTGAGTGTACAAGAGCATGAGAGAGTATACTGTGTTCCCTGCTCTGTCGAGTATTCCCTGAAACTTGTCTCTTTGATGTGTGTTGCTTTTAACAGCCTGAAGTTACTTACATTTAAATTTGCAAAATGCGTTTTTCAAGAAGGTATTGGTACCTTTCTGTTGGCTGTTCAAAGAGACTTTTGAGAGAAGATGTAGTATGGCTTCTTTTTCTCACAGTTCTGAACAAGACTGAGACCAGGTTTTATAGATCACTTTCCGTTTGCAGTACAGTTGAAATCTAAAGCTGGTTTGCAGGCTGTGACAGGTCTTTTGCCTTGGGTATATACTCCAGTATGCCAACCACTCATACAGCTTAGAGTTGTTTTTCGTCTTACTAGGAGATCAGTGATGTCTGTAATCAGATTCTTAGTCCCAGTCATGCTTTTGTGTTACACTTGTTGCCCAGTTGAAGTCTGTGTTTCAGAGAAGCCTTCAAAATTACATTTGTAGTGGTAAGCCTTCAAATATGGCTGTAAGAGGATTTTTGAACAGTTAAATATTGAAAAGCTTCATTGAGCAACTACTGGATTTTTGTAGAATGAATTGTTTGAAAGCAGGGAGGCACAAACTGTCTCCATTAGGTGTCAAAAGCCCCACTGGGTAATACTGTTGCTTCTGGATGGTTTGGAGTGGTCTTGGAGGCTAGAACACACAAGTGTTTCTTAGACATTGTTAACATCCTGCAGTGACTGCAGTATAGATGAGGCCTTTGAGATAAAAACACACAGAGCCTTATATAAATGCAATCTGCACAATTATTCCATAACATCTTATTTTGATAAGTTATAACTTCTGTTGTTTCCTCCACCACCACCACCCTGAGAAAATCTGCACCCTTAGAGGAGTGTTAATATTTCGTAGCCTTTAATTTGATTTTTCACTGTAGCTTTCTGAATGTGTCATTTTTATGAAATATTTTTGGTTGGTTGTTATTCTGTTGGGAGATGGATGTTACTGTCTCCCTATAAGGGAAGACAAAAATGGCAGAAATGTCTGAATACTCTTTAGATATTTACTTCCTTTTTGAGTTTTCTTGCTTTCCTAAAGAAACTGGATTATAGTAACCTTGAATCAGAGACGTGGGAGTAGCTTTTTTGCATCAGTGCTTTGTAACCCTAGGAAGAAGACTATGACTCTATCTCAATTCTGCCTCAGAAAAGGTTAGCAGAAAAAAATGGGATAAAAGGAATTGAAACAGACTTCTTTAGGAGGCCCACTTTGTAGAAGGAGAGGACTCAATCACTGTGAAACGTTTTAGAATTTTAAATCTTTTGGATCTTGATCATCTCCCGTGATGTAGATGCAGCATAGATATGTTTTCAGCAGAGGTGGTCTCCTTATAGAGAATTTCTCCTCTGTAACGTTCAGAAAATACTTTGTACCAAGAGCCTCATTTGCAGCAGTGTTCTGATATTAATATTTTTTAACATACTTTCCACATAGCTTTTGTGATTGAAATCCAGGAAATACAGGGGGGAGAATATTGTAAAAATACATTTGTCAGAGCTGGCTCTATAGGTGTTGAAATTTGTAAGAATTATTTATGGGGCCTGGAATTGCCTAGACCAGAATTATGTTCTTGAGTTAGCAATGAAAACAAAAAAGGAAAAAAACCAGGAGATATTAGAAGTCTTCAGTGGTCCAGACCACAGAATCTTCAGTGAAGGCTTCAGCCATTTGGGTTGTAACACTGGCAAGTGTATTTAAAAACAAACCAACCCCAAACAACAACAACAAAATAACCAAAACACCCTGTCCTCCCACCAACCCCCCCAGACCACCTTCTACCTTCCCCTCCCAACAAACCAAACCAGACCAACCAAAAAAACCCCGTGGCCATACCAAACAAACAAACAAACACAAAAATCCTTGCAGTGAGCAAAGTCTGGCTCTTCAGAATATGTCAGATTAAAAGTTGTATGCAAACATTTCTGCTGAGTAATGAGAAAGTCATAGCTCTCTGTCACCTCTGATGTTGGAAACTGTTCTGAACCAAGACCTTACAGAAGGGTCGGAAGCCATTCTATATAATTATTTCCTTCCTGAATGTGGAAACTTGGAACTGTAAAAACAGTGGCCACTACAAGCAAAACAAATGGGCAGAAGAAACGTAGTCATCTTGCAATATTTTTCTAAATTGTGTAAGGTTGACTTTCATATTTATGTCTCTCCCACTCCCTGTTTATTTTTCCCTCCTCAGTATATCTGTTTACACAGAATTTTCCATCATAAGTGTTTCTGAATGCCATTTTGAAGTTGGATGGCTCTCCAGATATTCTACCTAGATGTTGCCTTTCTGGTAACCAGAAACATACCAGTCTGCCTGCATCAGACTAAGTTCTTTGTTCATTTGTGCAAATAATGTGATGAAACAATGTGTCTAAAACTTCTGAGCTTGTATTTAAATACTGAAGTCTAATTAATTCCATACAACTACTTTGGGAGTACCTGCTTGGAATTTGAGGGCCTACAAGATGAGTTGGGCTAAACTTGAACTGCTTCTGGCACTTCCAGAAAGTTGACAAGTGTTTCTGTTTCAGTTGAGGTAGGGTCAGGATGAAACGGTTTATGCAGCATATTTTCCATGAATTACTGCTTTGCTAGAAGACAGATGGTCTTTTCAAATGGAAATTGCTGATGTTCCAGCAATATCCTATTGCATTCTCTCTTTGAAGATTTCACCTGTACTTCCTTCATATGAAGAAGCAAGCTGCTTGTATAAAGGTTGCAAACCTTGACTGGGGAATACATTTATTAAAGCAAACTTCTTTGGTTTTGATTAAGATTACAAAGTTTACATCTTGTGCTTTCTGACATCTCTATTGGTATACTTTCTAATGGAAAAGCAAATTACAAATTTTCTTCCTTCTAGCCGAATAGTGAATTCCTCCTACCTCCTCCAGCGTTATCCCATACTACACTATGCCAAACTAAGGCAGATGATAAAAAGGATTTTTGTTACATTACTGAACTAAGACCTAACATTTGAAAAAACTCTCGAGAACTCCTTTTGTCTTTATAAGAATTAATGAAACTGCTTTCATGAAGACCTAAGAAAGAGTATCGGTTATTATGGGCTAGTATCCGAAGTATCCACTGAAAAATGACTGGGCTTGTTGTTTGACTTTCCTAAACGAGGATTAATTGGAGGACCCCCCCCCCCCCCAATTTTTTATTTGTGGA